>NC_069500.1:840426069-840591069 GCF_027579735.1 Bombina bombina
CATCCCACCCCCTGATCCGACCCTGAACCCCCTCAAACAGCTCTCTTCCCTCCCTCACCTCACAATTGTCACCGCCATCTTACGTACTGGCAGAAAGTCTGCAGGTACTAAAATAAAAGGCTTTTCTTTTTTTTTTTATATATATATGCTGCAGTGTTGGAGCCCCCAACCTCCCTGATCCCCCCAAACAGCTCTCTAACCCTCCCCCTCTACCTATTTGGCGCTATCCTGAGTACTGGCAGCTGTCTGCCAGTACCCAGTTTGCAAAATGATATGCTTTTTTGCTCATTTCTTCTGTAGTGTAGCTGCTCCCCCCTCAATACCCTACCCGCAACTTCCTCCCAGATCCCTTTCCCAACAAACATTTATTGCCCCCTACCTCTCTGTCCTTTCTTCTCTCTCCTGCATAGGTAAAGTGGTGTAGCGCGGGCCCCCACCTCGCCCGCATGCACCCCTGCACGCCCCCCCGTGGGCATTCCTGACATCTGCCGCAACAAGGACAAGGAACAGAAAGTGCTCCAGCGATGGGCCACACACCTGCCTCCCTTGTATCCCAACCCACCAACCCACCAATGATCGTCGCCATCGCTGGCAAATGCAGAGAGGGCCACATTTGTTCGATCAGCCAATAGAATGCGAGCTCAATCTGATTGGCTGATCGGATCAGCCAATCGGATTGAACTTGATTCTGATTGGCTGATTCCATCAGCCAATCAGAATTTCCCTACCTTAATTCCGATTGGCTGATAGAATCCTATCAGCCAATCGGAATTCGAGGGACGCCATCTTGGATGACGTCCCTTAAAGGAACCTTCATTCGTCGTCTAGTCGTCGGAAGAAAAGAATGGATCCGCACTGGAGGTCTTCAAGATGGAGCTGGTCATCATCGGATGGAAGAACATAGTAGATGCGGCTTGGATGAAGATGTTTGCCGGTCCGGATGTCC
Organism: Bombina bombina; assembly: GCF_027579735.1. NCBI lineage: Eukaryota > Metazoa > Chordata > Amphibia > Anura > Bombinatoridae > Bombina > Bombina bombina. Next base: position 840,427,016 of record NC_069500.1, read on the forward strand.
TCTTCTGCCCGCTTGGATCAAGACTTCAGCCGGAGGATGGATGTCTTCAGCCCCCCGCTTGGGCTTGGATCAAGACATCGGAGCCAGGACGGATCTGTGTGATACCCGGTGTGGTGAAGATAAGGTAGGAAGATCTTCAGGGGCTTAGTGTTAGGTTTATTTAAGGGGGGTTTGGGTTAGATTAGGGGTATGTGGGTGGTGGGTTGTAATGTTTGGGGGTATTGTATGTTTTTTTTCTCCAGGCAAAAGAGCTGAATTCTTTGGGGCATGCCCCGCAAATGGCCCTTTTAAGGGCTGGTAAGGTAAAAGAGCTTTTCTATTTTAATTTTAGAATAGGGTAGGGCATTTTTTTATTTTGGGGGGCTTTGCTATTTTATTAGGGGGCTTAGAGTAGGTGTAATTAGTTTAAAATTGTTGTAATATTTTTCTAATGTTTGTAAATATTTTTTTATTTTTTGTAACTTAGTTCTTTTTTATTTTTTGTACTTTAGTTAGTTTATTTAATTGTATTTATTTGTAGGTATTTTATTTAATTTATTTATTGATAGTGTAGTGTTAGGTTTAATTGTAGATAATTGTAGGTATTTTATTTCATTAATTTATTGCTAGTGTAGTGTTAAGTTTAATTGTAACTTAGGTTAGGATTTATTTTACAGGTAATTTTGAAAATTATTTTAACTAGGTAGCTATTAAATAGTTCTTAACTATTTAATAGCTATTGTACCTGGTTAAAATAATTACAAAGTTGCCTGTAAAATAAATATTAATCCTAAAATAGCTACAATATAATTATAATTTATATTGTAGCTATATTAGAGTTTATTTTACAGGTAAGTATTTAGCTTTAAATAGGAATAATTTATTTAATAAGAGTTAATTTATTTAGTTAGAATAAAATTATATTTAACTTAAGGGGGTGTTAGGGTTATGGTTAGACTTAGCTTTAGGGGTTAATACATTTATTATAGTAGCGGCGAGGTCCGATCGGCAGATTAGGGGTTAATAATTGTAGGTAGGTGGAGGCGACGTTGGGGGCAGGAGATTAGGGGTTAATAAATATAATATAGGGGTCGGCGGTGTTAGGGGCAGCAGATTAGGGGTACATAGGGATAATGTAGGTTGCGGCGGTGTCCGGAGCGGCAGATTAGGGGTTAATAGTATAATGCTGGTGTCAGCGATAGCGGGGGCGGCAGATTAGGGGTTAATAAGTGTAAGGTTAGGGGTGTTTAGACTCGGGGTTCATGTTAGGGTGTTAGGTGCAGACTTAGGAAGTGTTTCCCCATAGGAAACAATGGGGCTGCGTTAGGAGCTGAACGCTGCTTTTTTGCAGGTGTTAGGTTTTTTTTCAGCTCAAACTGCCCCATTGTTTCCTATGGGGGAATCGTGCACGAGCACGTTTTTGAAGCTGGCCGCGTCCGTAAGCACCACTGGTATTTAGAGTTGCAGTGGCGGTAAATTATGTTCTACGCTCCCTTTTTGGAGCCTAACGCACTGAAAACGCAGCCATTCTGTGAACTCTAAATACCAGCGGTATTTAAAAGGTGCGGGGAAAAAAAAGCATGCGTTAGCTACGCGGGTCGTTACCGACAAAACTCTAAATCTAGCCGTTTGAGTTTTAGGTCCCTTTAACAATAAATTTTTCCTGTGTATTTTTGTGTGTATGGCTTAAATTATTTGTTTTGTATGATCTTTAAATTACGATTTTAATTGTTCAGTTTTATAATCTATCTATGTCCTTCCCATACAAAAATATAATATACACCCCTTAGCCAGACACCCTGTTTTCAGGGTAAAAAGTGGCTTTATGTAATTCCACAAGGTAAACAAAAGAATTGTAGAGCATTATTAATCTTGCCTGCCCAGAGACCTTTAGATAATTGGCCCAAGTTTTCAAGTGGCTCTTTTGCTTGTTTATTTTGAATTTTGACAATACAAAAGTGTGGAAATTTGTTTTCTCTCTTTTTATAAATATAGCTACAAAGTATCCTAAATTTGACCTCAAATCTTAAATATTTACTATCTGGCCAACACCTGATTTAAAGCCACCAGACACTTGGCTTTTTAAAATGTACAAGCAATTTTCACCCTTAAATATAACAGCGCTTAAATACAGACAGGCGCCATTTTTACAGATGGTCTCTCCAATCCTCTCACATCATTGTATCTGTATTTCCAGCCCTTTATATTTTTATTTACCCACACTATTTGCAAGTATTTTCCTATCTTTATTTTCACGTGAACTTATCACGCTAACTTATTTGTGACTTTGTTTTCTTCCTCCCACATCTATTTCATAATTGTAATGTCCCCCTGTATGGAGCTGCATAACACATTTATAAATAATAACAACAATAATAAAAATAATTATAGTTATTAAAGGGACATCATTGAAAGTGATGCAGCATAACTGCAATAAGCTGACATGAAAATATCACCTGAACATCTTAATGTAAAAAGGGGAAATATTTTACCTCAAAATTTCTTCAGCTCACCTGAGTAAGTGCTATGTGAACAGTTAGAGCTGATGTAAAACTGCAAGTTTAAAAAAAAACAAAAGCAAAAAAACACAATAGCCAATCAGCTTCAGCAGTGCTGAGGTCTTGCATTGCTTTGCTTTGATCTGATAGGTAAAATAGGAAAATAACATGACTGTGCCTGCACATGCCAGAAGTACACTACCTTGGAAGTCCTGGGACTAAAGTATATTTACAGTGGGGTGTGAATACTTTTTTAGATAAATATCTTCCTTTTTTACATAGCAATGCTCAGGTATATTTTCTAGTCAGCTTTTTACAGTGATGCTGCATCATTTGCAAGTGTTTCAACATTTGGGTATCATGTCCTTTAAAGTATAAAGAGTACAAAGGAACTGAGACAAAGATAAACTTTTTGAGACTTGGGGACCGAATTATCAATGTCTGTCCGACATGATACACTGTAGCGTATCATGTATGACAGACATCGCTGAATGCCGACAGCATACGCTATCAGCATTTAACATTGCAACTTAACATTGCATTTAACATTGCACAAGCAGTTCTGGGGAACTGCTTGTGCAATGCCGCCCCATGCAGATTCGTGGCCGCTAGCAGGTGGTGTTAATTTGCCGGATTGTATAGGATCAGGCGGATTGATTTCCGCAGCCTCAGAGTAGGTGGACCAGTTAAGGAGCAGCGGTCTTAAGACCGCTGTTTTATAACTGCTGTTTCCGGCGAGTCTTCAGGCTCACGCAGAAACAGGGGCATCAAGGTCCGTTCGGCCCTTGATAAATTGGCCCCAAAGAGACATATAAAAACCGATGACTTTAATACCATCTTCAGGTTCTGCTGATTTTGTGTAAACTACTTGACCTTTAGTAATTTAATGAATGTTCTAAATTCGCTTAATAAAGGGGTCTGTCACTATAAATTGTAACATGCCTACCGTAGAAATAAATGTTTTCTAGAAAAATCAAATTACCTCTTTTTCAGTATATTATCTTACAATTGCCTTGCATGCAAGCACTTTTCTACTATGGTTATAATATTTTGCATATTTTTACACAATCTTGCCACCTTTCAGTTTGCTAAATAAAACAGAGAGACCTGAAGGGGGAATATGTTTTGAGAATACATCCAGAAACTGGCAGAGAACTTTCAGCTTTGCCCATGAAATGCCCCTATTCAGCCCTGTAATGTGCAACGTAGTTTTATTACAATTTCTACTGTGTGCATTAAATATTTGTACTGTGATTTTCTATACACAGTTAAGATTTTTAATGCAATTTAACAAACTGTTTTTTTTTTACTGTTTCTTTTTATTTCTATATCTCATTTATTCGTTTCAATATGATGTATGATTTTTTTAAGCTGGATTGTAATGTATGCATCACCTTCACATGCTTAAAGTGGCATTAATGGGCCATAATGTTAAACATAAGTACATGCTCTAATTTATTAGAACCTGTCATTTTAAGACTATTGACCCTAAACTACTGTGTGTTTAACCCCCGCAAAGGGTAGGATCAGCGGCGGGTTCCACTTGGAACCAGCAGTGCTCTGCAGATCCTGAGCGGCATTTCTACTGTGTATTTTACCCCTTTAGTCTTAAAATTGCTTTTTTTATGGCTTTTTAAACTGCTCCTTACAACAAAAGTAGCATGGTTAGTACTCATCATGCAACTGTTTTTCCTATTGTACCTGCAGTTCTCTTTAACGCTATTCTATTATTTTAACCTATTACTAAATCCAGTTGTTAAAGTTCCGTTTTGCAGTGGGCTCTGCCATCTTGTAACAGGCAACTTGTTGCATTCAGTGACAGAAGCAGTGCTCTTATTGGCAGCTGTACCTTACACTGGTTTAGCTAGAGCCATAGAAAGCAGCTATTTTACATTTGTGCTATATATATATATATTACACAGTTTAAAAGTAATATAATAAGAAATATAAAAAAGTCCTTAGGAATAACATAGAACATTGCAGCCACTACAAAAGACCTATAGCTCTAGCTCTGTGTTATGGACATTAAACTCAAGTGCATAGCACAATTATGTCAAGAAGTAAATAATACTGCTTTCTGAATGCACATCTGGCACAGGGTGCGAGGATACTTATACAGACATGAAACCCCAACGTTTTGTTTCATGATTCAGATAGAGTGTCCAATTTACTTCTATTATCAATGTTTGCTTCATTCTCTTGGTATCCTTTATTGAAGGAGCAGCAATGCACTACTGGGAGCTAGCTGAAGGCATCAGTAAGCCAATGATAAGAGCTATATATGTGCAGCCACCAATCAGCAGCTAGCTCCCAAGCTCCTTAGCCTACTTAGTTATGCTTTTCAACAAAGGATACTAAGAGGACAAAGAAAATGAGAAAATATAAGTAAATTGGAAAGTTGTTTAAAATGCTATGCTCTATCTAAATCATGAAAGAAATTTTTGAGTTTCCTGTCCCTTTAAACTTCAAGATGGCGGCGCCCAGTGTCAAGATGCAGAGCTTCACTAACCATCACTTGTAAAGGGTTAAAATATGAGAACGGCTTTTAAAAGAGCTGCAGGTGCACAAGTGAAAACCACAGCATGGTGAGTAGTGACCCTGATACTGTAGTTGTATCCAGCCGTTTGATGTTCCTTTAAATGCAGAGAACACACTTTTGTGCGACTGTACTCAAGGTAAAAACTGGGGCCTGTACAGAATGACCTCAGTGGCTTTATAGTACTGACAAGAATTCTTAGAGAATCTCACAAGCCCAGAGACCTTTAGATAGTCAGGCCCTAGAGCATAACAATTTTATTAAGAACAGTTTATTGCATTTAGCTTTGTGTTTTTGTCATTTAATGAAGGTTCTCATTGTTTCCAGTTTGAGGGGAATATGCTCCCATGTGAATTCCTTCATTCATAGCACAATCTACTATTTGATAGGGAAATGTACTCAAAGATGTTCTCCCCTTAGATGTGTTCCCCCAATGGTCCATTTTACCTGCTGGAATATATTGGTTTGCAAACATCGTCTTTATTTGTATTTGTTATTTGAATTAGCTACTTTTGCCAGTGTCATCCACACCGATTCTGAAAATATGAGTAAGAAATGTTTTATCTGAAGAAAAGCTATGTAAACAGGAGACAATAGCACCGATTAATCTCCCAGTGGGGGTATGAGGGAGAGAGAGATTTTGTATGTGAAATAGCTGGTTGTGTTTATTCAATGCTCAGTTAATACCTAACGTTGGAATACCTAACGTTGGAAACATTAGCAGGTCTGCTTTGCAGGCTCAGCCCATTGTTGAACAGGTGATGTTTTTAATGAGCACAACCAGCTATTTAAAAACAAAACAAAAAAAAACACAATGAAATCATCTCATATACATTTAATACTCTGCAGTAGATAAAACAAGTAATTTGGAACACATTGAGCTAGAGTTATCATACTACTGGCGGACAGGGACGGACATCCTCGACCCTGTCTGCCCGGCATCGGCTCTGGCGGGCTGCAATCTGCTGCGCATTTATCATTCTACACGTGCACTCATGTGCCCTTGCGTGTAACCCCACCTCCTGCAACAAGTGGGCAGGGGCTGTCAATCTACCCGGTCTGAAAAGTCTGGGGGGATTGGTATCAGTCACATAACAGGTGCAGAATAGGGTTGAAAAGCAGCGGTCTAATGACCGCTGCTTCTAAATTCGCGACTGCAAGATTGCTCATGCAAGCCTACAATGAATGGGGCTGAGAGTCCCCTTGAATAATTTTGTCCATTAAGGGGGAGTACATTTTATAGTACTATGTCCCATCAATCTATTAAAACTATATAGGCTATAAGAGTAATAATTGTGTTTTGGTTTTTTGGAATATCAAGTTCAGTTTTTTGCAAGTTTATGAGAGTAGTTTCTTTACAGAAAAAAAAAATAGATCTCAAGAGGAAATTATCACTTTTATCATTTGGAGAATTTCTTGCTTTAATGATCGTTGTTTTATCATCAAAATGCTCATTTAGATTTTTTTTCTTTATTATGGAAATCTGTCACATTACAAGTTGTGATCATTCTCATACATAATAATTCATTCATAACTGAAGAAAAAAGATATCAAAACATAACATTAGGAATAATGTTATCTTTTTATTATTTATAGGCTCAAATAAAACAAATATTAAAGGGACCAAGAAATTTGCCTCTTAAGACCTGATGAGCAGATAGGTCCTGTGATGTTATAACCAGAGGGTATTTTTTTATGGAATAAAGGAATAAAATGTGACAGAAGTTAAAAATTGTGGTTTTCCCTCACCCTTTGATTAATTAAATTAATTAAATATCAAAAGGTAGATTACTAAGGGAATGGGTGATGAGATAATTATTTGAAGTTAAAAGACATGTAAACACAATCATTTTTTTTTTAAAGAAAATGAATATATTAATAGCAATAGGAATAGGATAAATGTTATATTTATTTAAACTTTAGTATTGTTTAGGAATAAACCAATTAATAAATAAATAAATGCATATTAAACACCTGTTGTTTATGTGCTATGTCTCATGCTTCTCAGATAAGCCAAAAAGCAAAATGTGTAACCTAAGGTTTCAAAATGCTGCAAATTTAGTGGTGTTTAATGTCTTTTAAAACGTGTACATCATATGTCCTTAAAACAAAGTTTTTATTCATTTGGTTTATTTCCTTATACTTAAAGTGAATGTCAATTTTGATGCTAAAGTGCCCGGCTTTTAATAATTCGATTAAAAACAGGGGCACTTTAATTCATAAAAATTTACATTTCACTCCTTTTGAGAAAAAAAAAATTACCTTTTAGTCTTCACAGCAGCTCCAGCTTCCTCCGCCCGTTGCAAGGCCTCTTTCTGGGTCTAAAATGAGGAATTCGGCTTCCTCCAATCACGGCGACGAATCAGACACTGATTCCCCCGGGGGGGAAGCCGTGATTGGAGGATGACCTATACATCATTTCTGACATCATAAATGGCTTGCAACGACCGGAGGAAGCTGGAGCTGCTGTCAAGATTAAAAGGTAAGTTTTTTTTTTCTCAACAGGAGTGAAATATAAATTTCGATGAATTAAAGTGCCCCTGTTTTTAATCAAATTATTAAAAACCGGGCACTTTAGCATCAAAATTTACATTCACTTTAAAGGGACAGGAAACTCCAAAATTTTCTTTCATGATTCGGATAGAGCATACCATTTTAAACAACTTTCCAATTTACTTTTATCATCACATTTGCTTCATTGGGGCCGAATTATCAAACTCTGAATGGAGCTTGATGCCCCAGTTTCCGCACGAGCCTTCAGACTCGCCAGTAACAGCAGTTATGAAGTAGTGGTCTTAAGACCGCTGGTCCATAACTGGTCCGTCTGCTCTGAGGCTGTGGACATCAATCCGCTAGATCCTATTCGATCGGGCTGATTGACACTCCCTGCTAGCGACTCTGCAGGTGGTGGCATTGCACAAGCATTTCACAAGAATTGCTTGTGCAATGATAAATGCAGACAGCGTACGCTGTCGGCATTCATCGATGGCTGTCGGACATGATACGCTGAGCAGATCATGTCGGACAGACCGATGATAAATCAGCCCCATAATCTTGTTATCCTTTGCTGAAAGAACAGCATTGCACTACTGGCAGCTAGCTGAAATAATCTAGTTAGCCAATCACAAGAGACAAATGTGTGCTGTCCCAAATCAGCAGCAGCTCCCACTTATGTGCATATTCGTTTTCAACAAAGGATACCAAGAGAACAAAGCACATTTCAAAATAGAAGTGAATTTAAATGTCTTAAAATGCTCTATTTGAATCATACAAGTCTCATTTTGACTTTCCTATTCCTTTAAGCTTCCTTAACATTGCAAAAATGTTTAGCTACCTGCAACTCCTTCCAATCAATAGCAGTAGTTTCATTTAGATACGTTAGGTATGCAGATTATTCCCATTGATTTCTTGAAGACTGCAGAGGAACAGACCACTTAGTAGAAATCTAATATTTTCCCTGCTGATAGACTGAGACATAAGCTTTTTGATGCAGACTGTGTTTCTGTAAGATTTTGTGTTTTTAGGTAACACACAGATTATTTTTATTGTTATACAATTAAAAATATCCATAGGGGGTATTAAATGCAGAAGACATCTGCATAGCCTTTATAAGGTTATTTTTTTTTGCCAACCTTCCATCATGGAGTTTGAAATATAAATTGGATTATGCTTCTGTTGCCTGTTTATAACATGATCATTGTCTGCTACACAGATATGGGTTCCCTAAAACCAACCTCAGGAAATGTATTAAAAAAGAGAAAACCTGGGAACAAATATGTCTTGTATACAATAGGAAACTATTGTAAAATATGTCAATCAATATATGCAAAATGGTTGAAATAAAAAAACATAACAAAAAAAAAATGCAAGCCATTTTTGCTGGTTATATTACGATTTGTAATTACTAATGTGATACTTACAGGCAAAATAAAATTAGGCTCAGAAATGTATTTTTATAGCACAATTTCAGAGGTGTATTCAATGTTTATTTACTGACATTACTTTGTACAAAGAAATGTAAATCATACAAAACCCAACAGGAGAAATCACACTCTAACAACACATAAAATAGTCAGCACTCACTTGGATGCACACAGCTTGACTAAAAACATAAAAAAGACTGCTGCTAAGAATTAAATTATCACCTCTTTTTTTATTTTCTTGGAATAAACAGTGCCCCAATAACTCTTATACATGGATCATGAACATAAAATAATCACTTGACGTGCTCTTTCTTCTAAAATAAACAGACCTACTGTAGTTTGACTAACCTTTCACAGCTTAAAGGGATATGAAACCCATTTTGTTTTCTTTCATGATTCAGATCAGAGCAGCAACTTTAAGCAACTTTCTTATTTACTCTTATTATCAATTTAGGAGTCAACCATTTTTGGTTCAGCACCTGGGTAGCGCTAGCTGATTGGTGGCTAAATGTAACCACCAATCAGTAAGCGCTGCCCAGGGTTCTGTACCAAAAATGGGTTGGCTCCTAAGCTTACATTCTTGCCTTTTCAAATAAAGATAAAAAGAGAATGAAGAGAAAATGATAATAGGAGTAAATGAGAAAGTTGCTTAAAATTGCATGTTTTATCTGAACCATGAAAGAACAAATTTGGGTTTCATATCCCTTTAAATTCTCCAACTCCCTTACATTTTTAGTCCTTCCTTTTGCATAAATGAGAGAAGCACTCAACATGGGAAGGAACATTAGCATAATAGCTTGTTCTATAGATAGTTAACACCCTAGGAGCAGCTTCCTTTTGCTCAGCATCTGCCTTTCACAGAGAAGAACTTTCCTGTAGTATATCAGTGTGGTCCTGACTAATCAGTGCAGTCCAGGGGGCCAAACTATTAAGCTTCGAATGGAGCTTGACGCCCCTTGTTTCCGACGAGCCTGCTTCATAACTTGTACGCCTGCTCTGAGGCGGCGGACAGAAATCAACCCGATTGAATACGTTCGGGTTGATTGACACCCCCTGCTAGCGGACGATTGGCAGCGAATCTGCAGGGGGCGGTAGTGCACAAATTGTTGTCATTTATTGATGTGCAGCAGACATGATACGCTATATTGTATCATGTCAGCTTACACTTTGATAAATATGTCCCTAGGCCTGAAATACCAGGCAATCATTCTCTAAATGAGAGAAACGGTAAAGCCCCAGATGTACATTTCGGATACCAAGAGAATGAAACAAAATAGATAATAGTAATAAATTGGAAAGTTGTTTAAAATTGATTCATGAAAAATGTGGGTTTCATTTCCTTTCAATGCCCCCTTTTAAACATAGTTTCCCATCATTTAAACATAATTTCCCTCCTCTGTTTTGCTGTCTTGTTCTAATTAATTAATAGGTATCATACTTATTTTTGTATTGGGGAAATACTATTTTAGAAACATGTTTATTGGTCAGGTTCTATTTAAGTTAAATAAATATAGCAAACTTTACTTATGTAGATTTCTGTACATTTTAATTGTAAATTTTGTAGGAAAATAAATACATACGATTTTAATCTATAAAACAAGTATAATGAACCATTTTTTTTGCATTGTTTTGCAGTCCAGGGACATAGCTCTTGAAAACAGCAGATTGGGAGTTTTTAAATCTTATTTTCTTTGTTTTGGCTAACAGGGGACAGATATAAATGAGCTTATGCACATATCAACCAATCACGGTGCAACATGTAAAGGTAACAGAATGTACTGAAGTCTTCTTTTGAATTGGTTAATTTTAAGCATATTGGGTACAAATTGTTTTTACAAGACAAATTGGATGCTTACATATTTGAATGTAAATGGTTATCAAAAAATAATTAAACTGCAAGGATACCAGTAATACATCCATAAAATAACAGCTTGATTGAATTGATGCACAAGTGCTCCTAGTGTTAGCCAAATTAATGACTTCTTAAGGCCTCTATCATGATGGGACCTTGCATAGGGGCATTGAAAAATGTGTGCTTTTTCTGTTGTTTTTTTTTGTCTCTGAGCAGTTTATTTTTGGTTGTACAGAGCTTTCTCCTGGCACAGCTGAATATTCTAACCCTCTGAGACACAAGATCTCTGGCTGCTGTCAGGTGCAGGCTGTTCCCTTCCATACACCTTCTGCATGCCCCAGTGTGATGCTGTCAGCCTCAGCTTAACCAGGGGCTACAGGAAACAGGCAGCAGTGAACATGGAAGAGGAACAGAAAGACTGCACCTAGGGCACAATGATCCAAAGTTCTCTCCGATCTGGTGAGATTATGTAAGGAGTCTCATTAGTATTTTGAGGTCCCTAAAAGAATATTAGAAAGGCAAATATTGCTTGAGAGTTGTTTATATTGCTGTGCAAGTTTCTTGATTTGAAAACCAGACACATACTTTGCAATATAATGCTCAAGAAAAGTCACAAAAGATGCCAGTGAGTTTTTGATCATCCGGCCCTTAGTCTGGTTATCATGAAGTACATCCCAGAATCCCTCCCTGCAGCTCACAGCAGAATGCAGCCTTTGAAACCTTTTGTTACCCAGGGCCGCCACTAGAAATTTTGGGGCCCCTGACTTAACCATTGATCAGGGCCCCCCCCCCTCCTTTGACATGTGCAATTTTTGACCAAGTTACTAAAACGTATATGCACTTTATTCTTAAGTGTCTATTTAAACTTGGAAATGTTGTAAAGGTAGTAACTAGACATGTGCGTTTCGATTCGGAACAAATCGAAATTCGGACGAATTTGTTAAATTTGGAGATTCGTATCGATTCGAATTTCCGAATTACGGTAGTAAAGAATCTACCGAATAAATCCGAATTAGTTTGGATTTATTCGGTAGATTCGGATGGCCATGGATTACATTAGTATTGTACAGTATATTAGGTTATATCACTCTGCTATAGGTTACACCGAATATAGAGTACATAATACTAGTCTAATACACAGCACATCCCACCTAACACATACCGAAATTCTGAATTTCCGAATCGAACCGAACCGAATCCAGCCGAATTTATTTGAATCCGAATGAATCCGAAACGAATCCGAAACGAATGCATTCGCTTTTTTCCGAATTCGAATCCGTCCAAACCGAAATTCGAAAACATCCGAATTGATCCAAACCGAATTTTTCCGCCATGCACAAGTCTAGTAGTAACATACAAACACACAGACACACTCGTACACTGAAACACACACACACACACACACACTTACACATAAGGATTCACATATAGACACTCTAGCAGACACGCAAAGAAACACACTCAGACACCCAAACAGACACTCAGCACTTGTTTACATTGACCTGACAAGTAATGAGGTAAACTACAGTTTTGTAAAAAAAAAAAGGAGATTTAGAAAACAAAATATGGAGTTCTGATTATCTTTTTGTAAAGGAAGATGCCAACTAAATGATGACAACAGCATGCAGTGGCTGAAAGGAAGGGCCCTGAATGGCCCAAACAATAATTTAAAGGTTAAATGGTAGATTGGTGACTTCCGGAAAGGTCTCATTAGTCTCAAAGTCTGTAGAAAGATGTGAATAATCAGTAGTAATGTCAAAATGTCCTAAAAAGGAACATACAATGGACACACACACACAAACTCAAACTTGCACATACAGGGAGTGCAGAATTATTAGGCAAGTTGTATTTTTGAGGATTAATTTTATTATTGAACAACAACCATGTTCTCAATGAACCCAAAAAACTCATTAATATCAAAGCTGAATAGTTTTGGAAGTAGTTTTTAGTTTGTTTTTAGTTATAGCTATTTTAGGGGGATATCTGTGTGTGCAGGTGACTATTACTGTGCATAATTATTAGGCAACTTAACAAAAAACAAATATATAACCATTTCAATTATTTATTTTTACCAGTGAAACCAATATAACATCTCAACATTCACAAATATACATTTCTGACATTCAAAAACAAAACAAAAACAAATCAGTGACCAATATAGCCACCTTTCTTTGCAAGGACACTCAAAAGCCTGCCATCCATGGATTCTGTCAGTGTTTTGATCTGTTCACCATCAACATTACGTGCAGCAGCAACCACAGCCTCCCAGACACTGTTCAGAGAGGTGTACTGTTTTCCCTCCTTGTAAATCTCACATTTGATGATGGACCACAGGTTCTCAATGGGGTTCAGATCAGGTGAACAAGGAGGCCATGTCATTAGATTTTCTTCTTTTATACCCTTTCTTGCCAGCCACGCTGTGGAGTACTTGGACGCGTGTGATGGAGCATTGTCCTGCATGAAAATCATGTTTTTCTTGAAGGATGCAGACTTCTTCCTGTACCACTGCTTGAAGAAGGTGTCTTCCAGAAACTGGCAGTAGGACTGGGAGTTGAGCTTGACTCCATCCTCATCCCGAAAAGGCCCCACAAGCTCATCTTTGATGATACCAGCCCAAACCAGTACTCCACCTCCACCTTGCTGGCGTCTGGGTCGGACTGGAGCTCTCTGCCCTTTACCAATCCAGCCACGGGCCCATCCATCTGGCCCATCAAGACTCACTCTCGTTTCATCAGTCCATAAAACCTTAGAAAAATCAGTCTTGAGATATTTCTTGGCCCAGTCTTGATGTTTCAGCTTGTGTGTCTTGTTCAGTGGTGGTCGTCTTTCAGCCTTTCTTACCTTGGCCATGTCTCTGAGTATTGCACACCTTGTGCTTTTGGGCACTCCAGTGATGTTGCAGCTCTGAAATATGGCCAAACTGGTGGCAAGTGGCATCTTGGCAGCTGCACGCTTGACTTTTCTCAGTTCATGGGCAGTTATTTTGCGCCTTGGTTTTTCCACACGCTTCTGGCGACCCTGTTGACTATTTTGAATGAAACGCTTGATTGTTCGATGATCACGCTTCCGAAGCTTTGCAATTTTAAGAGTGCTGCATCCCTCTGCAAGATATCTCACTATTTTTGACTTTTCTGAGCCTGTCAAGTCCTTCTTTTGACCCATTTTGCAAAAGGAAAGGAAGCTGCCTAATAATTATGACACCTGATATAGGGTGTTGATGTCATTAGACCACACCCCTTCTCATTACAGAGATGTACATCACCTAATATGCTTAATTGGTAGTAGGCTTTCGAGCCTGTACAGCTTGGAGTAAGACAACATGCATAAAGAGGCTGATGTGGTCAAAATACTCATTTGCCTAATAATTCTGCACTCCCTGTACACCCAAGGAAACACCGACAGAGACAGCCTCAGAAAACACACAAAGACATACACATAAACACACAGAGACACCCACAGAAAACACTCAAAGACATACACACACAGAGAGACATCCACAGAAAACACAGACATACACACCCACCCTCACAGAGGTATCCAGAGAAAATACACAAAGACAAACATACACACACCCTCACAGAGACACCCATAGAAAAATCTCAAAGACATATGCACACACACACACAGACATCCACAGAAAATGCACAAAGACATACACACCCACCCTCACAGAGAGACCCACAAAAAAAAAATACATACATACTCATAGAGACACAAACCAAAGCACAAAGACATAAACACAAACACCCACAGAAACACTCACAGGAGGAAACATTTATGCACCTTGCATCCCCTAAATCAACAGTGTGTGACATGCATGATAAAAAAAATTGCAGAAATTAAGAGATCACTTTTTAAAGAATCATATTTGTAAATGTGCAAACAAAAATAATTCTGTGAATTCAAAATTGTACATTAATGATCTGGGTAGATGACTAGATGAAGAAAATTACTTTTAAAAGGTTGACACGTTTGATTTTTCCCCATTTTCCCCAACCAAGAGCGCCACTTCAAATATAGCGTACAAATGTTCCCATCTGTCAGTTGTACTCTTTATGGTATTGGTGGTACCATAAGCTGTGGTACTCATACCATTAGATCTGGTTAAATGCAGGATTTAGGCTTGTTGGTATGTATTTCAAAATTAAGTCAGCTGTAGTGTAAACTGAACAGTTTTAAGTTAACCTGTCTCATTTCAAACACTGAGCAATCTTAGTCTGAAAGTATAACATGTTCTCCCTTCCCCTCCTCTTATCTCTCACTCCTTTCTCTCTCTCTCTCTCTCTCTCTCTCTCTTCCTCTCTCTCTTTCTCTCTCTCTTTCTCTTCCTCTCTCTTTCTCTTCCTCTCTTTCTCTTCCTCTCTCTCCCCCCCTCTCTCTCTTTCCCTCTCTCTTTCTCTTCCTCTCTCTCTCTCTCTCTCTTTCTCTTTTTCTCTTTCTCTCTCTCTCTTTCTCTATCTCTCTCTCTCTTTCTTTCTCTTTCTCTCTTCTTTTTCACATCTTACTCTCTTTCTCCTTCCTCTCTCTCTACCATTTCTCTCTCTTCCTCCCCAACTCTCATTCTTTCTTTTCTTTTTCTGAAAGTTTCACTCCATTATCTTCTTTCAACTCAACTCAGCTTTCTCCCACTGTCCACTCTCTCCCCCTATTTCTCTCCTCTCTCTCTTCCCTTTTTTTCACTTATTATTTTTTCTCTTCACTCTCTTCCTTGTCACTCTCTCATTGCTCCTTCACTGTCTTTTACTCCTTCACTCACTTTTCACATGTCTACCTTTTTCTCTCTTTTCTCTCTCTTCTCTTAGCCTTCCTCCTTTTTTCCTCTATTTTCTCTAATTCTACCCATCTCCCTCCCCTCTCTCTATCGTCTCTATCACTCCTTTCTCTTTCTCCTCCAAGTTAACTTTCTCTCGTTCATCACAATCTATTTTTCTATCTCCCTTCTTTTTCCACTCGCTCTCTCTCTATGGGGCCCATTTATCAAGCGCCGAATGGAGCTTGAGGGCCCGTGTTTCTGGTGAGCCTTCAGGCTCGCAAGAAACAGCAGTTATGAAGCAGCGGTCTAAAGACCGCTGCTCCATAACCTGTCCGCCTGCTCTGAGCAGGCGGACAGACATCGCTGCAATGCAATACGATCGAGTATGATTGCGTTGATTGACACCCCCTGCTGGCGGCCGATTGCCCGCAAATCTGCAGGGGGCGGCGTTGCACAAGCAGCTCACAAGAGCTGCTGGTGCAATGCTGAATACGGAGAGCGTGTTGCTCTCCGCATTCAGCGAGGTCTGGCAGATCAGGTCCGCCAGACCTTTGATAAATATCCCCCTATATCTCCTCATTATTACTGAGAAATTTAATGCAATAGAAAATCTCAAACATAAATTATTATCTAAAAAAAGAAAAATGAGGGAAAAAAACACAAGACTGTGTACAACATATACAGTGCATGAAAATCTTTAATGGGTGTATAGCAGGGATTAAAACTTTTGCAGAATAGAACAGTGGTTTTCTATAAATCATATTTGACAAATTCTCATTGGGTTTGGAAATGTATCAGTCTTGGGTGGTGAGAGTTTGTTCACCATTGTTATATATTATATTATCTGCACTTCTGCAGAAAGCTATATGTATTAGCTATTGCTACAACTGCAAAAAATATATATACTTATAGTTTTCTGAAAATAGGGGGGTATTTGAGTAGATGTAAAAATCTATCTATATAAGACCAGGCAGAATAACAAGGATTTTAGAAGCTATGAAGCAGTTGAGTGATGATATTTGGGCAAGGCAATAAATTTCACATCTTGTCTCTCTCATCTATGATAAGGTAAGTATTAAAGGGACAGTCTACACCAAATTTGTTATTGTTTCAAAAGATAGATAATCCCTTTATTACCCATTCCCCAGTTTTGCATAACCCACACAGTTATATTAATGTACTTTTTACCTCTGTGATTATCTTGTATCTAAGCCTCTGCAGACGGCCCCTTTATCTCAGTTCTTTTGGCAGACTTGGATTTTAGCCAATCAGTGCTAACTCTTAAACAACTCCACAGGTGCGAGCACAATGTTTCTATATGGCACACATGAACTAGCACTGTCTAACTGAAAAACTGTCAAAATGCGCTGAGATAAGACGCACTCTTTCATGGCTTAGAAGTTTACACATGAGTTTACCTAGGTTTAGCTTTTAACAAAGAATACCAAGAGGACAAAGCAAATTTGATAATAAAAGTAAATTGGAAAGTTATTTAAAATTGCATGCCCTATCTGAATCATATAAGTTTAATTTTGACCTTGCTGTCCCTTTAATTAGTATAATTTGCTAATTGTAGTCTTAGGGGTAAATTTATTAAACAGCGGATTCTGCAATCTACCCCCAAAGTTTCAGGTCGTAAGACTGCTGCTCATTAACATATCCTCCACCTCTGAGGTTGCGGACTGCAATCATCCTGATCGGATATGATTGGTATGATTGATACTTCCTGCTAACGACCGCTTAGCCTCGAATCTGCAGGGGGCGGCATTGCACAAGCATTTCACTAGAAATGCTTGTGCAATTCAAAATGCTGACCCCTTAATGTAACTTGTTTTTAATTGGAGAGAGGTTTTTTGGTTAACTGAATGTAACAATATGTGTCATTGTGTTGATTACAAATTCTGCAATTAGTATAATTAGAGATAACTTTTGGTTATTTGAATGTAACATTAAGTGCCATGCTTGCTGGTTATAAATTCTGCAAATAGTAAACTGTATGTAATTCATCTGTTTTCATCAATAGTTTTGCAAAAAGTAGACTGAATATAATTTGCTTCAGTTTTTGTTAATCAAGTTATAATGTCGCTTGTAGTGAGGTTAGTGTCTGTCCAGGTAACGACCCAGTGGCTAAGAAGTGACTCAGAATTGAATCACCTACATTATATTTATGAACCCCTAATCTGCTGCCCCCAACATCGCCGACACCTACATTATATTTATTAACCCGTAATCTGCCGCCCCCAATGTCGCCACAACCTACCTACACTTATTAACCCCTAATCTGCCGCCCCAAAGTCGCTGCCACTATAATAAACATATTAACCCCTAAACCGCCGCACTCCCACCCCGCAAACATTAGTTAAATATTATAAACCCCTAATCTGCCGTCCCTAACATTGCCGCCACCTACCTACATTTATTAACCCCTAATCGGCTGCCCCCAACATCGCTGCCACTATACTAAATGTATTAACCCCTAAACCTAATTCTAACCCTAACCCTAACACCCCCTAACTTAAATATAATTAAACTAAATCTAACTAAAAAGTCCTATCATTGCCTAAATAATTCCTATTTAAAACTAAATACTTACCTATAAAATAAACTCTAAGCTAGCTACAATATAACTAATAGTTACATTGTATCTATCTTAGGGTTTATTTTTATTTTACAGGCAAGTTTGTATTTATTTTAACTAGATAGCATAGTTATTAAATAGTTATTAACTATTTAATAACTACCTAGCTAAAAAAAATACAAAAGTACCTGTAAAATAAAACCTAACCTAAGTTACACTAACACCTAACACTACACTATAATTAAATACATTAACCAAATTAAATACAATTACCTAAATTAAATTAGCTAAAGTACTAAAAAACAAACACTAAATTACATAAAATAAAAAACAAATTACATCTTTAAACTAATTACACCTAATCTAATAGCCCTATCAAAATAAAAAAAGCCCCCTCAAAATAAAAAAACCTTAAAAGGGCCTAATGCGGGGCATTGCCCCAAAGTAATCAGCTCTTTTACCTGTAAAAAAAATACAAACAACCCCCCCAACAGTAAAACCCACCACCCACACAACCAACCCCCCAAATAAAATACTATCTAAAAAACCTAAGCTCCCCATTGCCCTGAAAAGGGCATTTGGATGGGCATTGCCCTTAAAAGGGCAGTTAGCTCTTTTGTGGCCCAAAGTCCCTAAGCTAAAAATAAAACCCACCCAATACACCCTTAAAAAAACCTAACACTAACCCCCTGAAGATCGACTTACTGTTCTGAAGATCCGACATCTATCCTCAAGGAAGCGGCAGAAGTCTTCATCCAACCGGGTCGAAGTCCTCAACGAAGCTGGGAGAAGTCTTCATCCAAGCCGGGCGAAGTGGTCCTCCAGATGGGCAGAAGTCTTCATCCAGACGGCATCTGCTATCTCCATCCATCAGAAGCGGAGCGGCTCCATTATCAAGACATCCGACGCAGAGCATCCTCTTCATCCGACGACTAAAGATGAATGAAGGTACCTTTAAGTGACATCATCCAAGATGGCGTCCCTTAGATTCCTATTGGCTGAAAGAATTCTATCAGCCAATCGGAATTAAGATAGAAAAAATCAAATCAGCCAATAGGATTGAGCTTGCATTCTATTGGCTGATTGGAACAGCCAATTTCGATTTGCTGATAGAATTCTATCAGCCAATCGTAATCTAAGGGATGCCATCTTGGATGATGTCACTTAAAGGTACCTTCATTCGTCATTAGTCCATCGGATGAAGAGGATGCTCGCGTCGGATGTCTTGAAGATGGAGCCACTCCTCGTCGGATGGATGAAGATAGAAGATGCCGTCTGGATGAAGACTTCTGCCCGTCTGGAGGACCACTTCACCCGGCTTGGATGAAGACTTCTCCCGGCTTTGTTGTGGACTTCGACCCGGTTGGATGAAGACTTCTGCTGCTTCCCTGAAGATGGATGTCGGATCTTCAGAACAGTAAGTCAATCCTCAAGGGGTTAGTGTTAGGTTTTTTTAAGGGTGTATTGGGTGGGTTTTATTTTTAGGTTAGGGACTTTGGGCCGCAAAAGAGCTAGTTGCCCTTTTAAGGGCAATGCCCATCCAAATGCTTTTTTCAGGGCAATGGGGAGCTTAGGTTTTTTTAGTTAGGCTCAGGGCCGGCGTTTGGTATAAGGCAATCGCCTTAGGGAGCCCCAGCAGGGGGGGGCGCAATTTAGAGTAGCCTGATTTTTTATTTTTACTTTTCACGTCCCTTATTTTTTATTTATTTTTTGCTCAGGCTCAGATAATTTGCATTAACTTCTAATGCAAATTGGGTAATACTGCACACAGCGCAGTGCATGCCCCCCCCCCCCCCACTGTCCCGACTCCCGATCAACTGATACCACACGGCACACTGACCTAGACCCACCCACGCAGGCACATGTTAACTCTCAGATACTCTGGACCAGCGCAGGATTCAGGAACTCTGGGAGTCAGCGCGGGTGGGGGGGACAATAAGTTTTAGCAGTGAGTCCAGGCCAGTGTGACTATGGGGCTGCACACTTGTGCCATGCCGCCCCCACCTTGCTGGCTTTCTCTGTCCAACCACCCGGTAACGTTCCTTATAGTCAAGCAGCATCAGGAACGCAACCGGAGGAAGAGGGAGGAGCAGCAGGAAACAGCAATGTAGGAGGAAGAGCGCAAGATCAGCAATAAACTCCTAGTTGCTTAAAACAGCAAATTTGAAGGCCCAGGGTGACCTGCACTGATGTTTTATTTGTAGTAGTACATAAGTTATGAGACTTGTAGTAAGGGACTGTGTCTTGTATAAACAAAGTGAGTGTCACATGCACTGCTGCTTTTTTTGCAAACAAGAGGTCACGAATGCCATAGTCATACTTCTGTATATTACAATATAAAGTGAGGTGAGTAAGTGACAGCCCTGGGCCAGCCAGACTTAGAGATCACTGTAGCTTTGCCCTCCCTCTCATCTCCACCTGCATTGTGGAGCTGTGAATGCTGATACATGAGACTGTCTTAACTACCGGTTAAGTAGGAGTGCTAACACCCCACAGATCCCCTCAGCAGCTACACTCTGTAAACTCTCCTGGTGTTGGGGTAAAAATATTAATTCTCACTGTCTGAACACAGCTGTGGAGCATTGGAGCAAGGTTTTTTTTTATTGCTAGCTTGATATCTAAGTATGCAGGCATTTGCAACTAGGACCTGGTATCAGCAACTGTTATGCACTTACCATAACCATTTCCACTATCCACATCCTTAGCACAAACTATTCCAGTGCCTTAAAAACTTTGCACTGTGCCTTTATTTTCAGGGTCCCCTTCTGATCATCCAGCTGTGCGCATAACTCACACTGTGCTGCAGAAATTGACACTGGATTGTTTGAAAATATATTTTTATTTTCTTTAGGAACACCTTATATGGCCTGTAAGACTAATATCAGTCTAGGTATAATAGCAAAAAAGAAAAGAGGTTATAGATAAAATAGATATCTATAGTTGCTTTAAGGGACATTAAACCCCCACATTTTTTCATCATTCAAAAAGAGCATAACATTTTAAATGTACTTCTGTTACATGCTACATTGCTTTGTTCTCTCTATATCTTTTATTGAAAAGAATACCTAGGTAGGCTCAGGAGTTGGAAGATAGCTGCTTATTGTTGGCTTCCTGATGTGTACAACTAGCTCCCAGTAGTGCATCACTGCTACTTTAGCAAAGTATACTATGAGAATGAAGCAAAATTGACAGTAGAAGTAAATTGAAAAGTTGTTTAAAATTGTGTTCTACCTGAATCATGAAAGAAAAAATTGGGGTTTCATGTCCCTTTAACATATCAATAGAACATTTCGTTAAGAAGCAATACTCAGTCTGTGTTTATATATATATATATATATATATATAAAATATGGGGGTGGGCGACAAATTGTGTCTTCGCCTGTGTAGCCAAAAATCCTAGCACGGGCCCTGGTTAGGCTTTTATTTGGGGGGTTGGTTGTGTGGGTGGTGGGTTTTGCTGTTGGGGGGGTTGTTTGTATTTTTTTTTACAGGTAAAAGAGCTGAATACTTTGGGGCAATGCCCCTCAAAAGACCCTTTTAAGGGCTATTGGTAGTTTAGTTTAGGTCTGATGAAGGGGTGATTGATCCCCGAAACGTCAAATTTTTTGCTAAATAAAGCATCTTTTTGAAAATCCTGAGAGTGCAAGCTTCATCTGTACTGTATTAATTTGTGCCTGCACCCTGGTAGATGCCTTTTAAGTGAGAGTGCGCTTTCCTTACTCTCTCTCTCTCTCTCTCTCTCTCTCTCTCTATATATATATATATATATATATATATATACAGTATATATATATATATATATATATATATATATACACACACACACATTCAAATTCATTTGATTATCTTAACTTACATGAAGATATTATTTCTTTTGCAATATTTATTTATTCTTATTTATGCTGCCATACAGGGATTTTAAATGCTAATTTGTCTGTTCTCTGTACATGTGGAACTCAATAGGGGGTCATTTAACTTGTGGTTGTTAGAAATTACAATCCCTGAAATTGTTTGTGTTTTTAGATGGCCAAATTTTTACTGCCTCAATATACAGACAGGAACTAATTAACAAGTCTATGCTAATCAATATGTAGTCATAATTTAACTTGTTTATCTGATTTTAGGCTCAGAATGTTGTCTCCATCACAATAGGATGTGTTTGACCATTGGTCCTTGTTTGTTAATTTGGTTTTTACCCCCTACAGGGCTGTTGGCTTCAAAAACTATATTATCTTTTAATTAGGATAAACATGTCTTCACCCAGCCAAAACCATTTGGCAGGGGGGGTTGTGATTTATAGTGAAATAGCATTTTTGTAAATAGCCGCATATTTAATTAATTATGTGGTCTCACCAACTATATATATATATATATATATATATATATATGAAAATTATATATATATATATATATATATATATATATAATTTTCATTTATAATATTCATATTCTCTGACAGTATTCTTAGTCAAAAGCTAAACCTAGGTAGACTGATATGCTAATTTTGAAGTCCTTGAAGGCCGCCTCTTATTTGAATGCATTTGACGGTTTTCTAGAGGGCATTAGTTCATGTGTGTCAAATAGATAACACTGTGCTCACGCTGGTTGGAGTTACCTAGGAGTCAGCACTGATTGGCTAAAATGCAAGCCTGTCAAATTAACTGAAATAAGCGGGAAGTATGCAGAGGCTTAGATACAAGGTAATCACAAAGGTAAAAAGTATATTAATATAACTGGGGAATGGGTAATAAAGGGATAATCTATATATATTTTAAATAATACAATTCTGGAGTAGACTGTCTCTTTAAGATAACGTCCATGACACATGTAACAGGGTCAGGTAGAGTGCTTTTGTTTAGAATGTAACAAGCTGAAATCAATGGCTGAGAGACTCAGCTCACCACAAGCTCTTACTGATGCACTGAACATTAACACAGTGTTTCAACAGAGGCCAAGGGTAAGAGAGCAATGAGACTAAACTTAGTAGCTAAACTATCTCTAGTACTTTAATCAGCTCCTATAAAACAACAATTAAGTACTAGAAAGTAACTGTATGTTTATAAATTCTAATATCAAAGAAAGACATACTTTTGTCTTATAATTTTCTATAAGTTTAGTCTCGCTATCCAGATGAATGCAACTTGCATAAATTACTTAAATGCAGATCTTCTGATAGAAGAGGTATACATGATAAAGGTAATTTGAGTCAGACAGTCCGGGTCATGTCCTTATAGGGAACAGCAGTACAAAACATTAAAAGGTTGCAGAGACAAATAAAGCTAAAGTCATAAATCAAATCAGTCCAAACAAAGAAGCGCAGTAAGGGGATGCAAAAGTCAAACCAGTAAATCCAAATAGTAATTTCCAAAATAAGAGCTACCAACTCAATAGACAAGCAACCACATGCTACAAACACAGAGCTTATATAGACTACTGAAATTAATGCCTCCTTAAAGGTACAGTACGCGTAACTGCTCCAGGGACCAAAATCACTCTTTTAGACACACACTTATCATGACAATACCCTATGAAAACAAGTCTTTGTTGGACCAAATGAAGGTAATCTTGCTGAAGCCAAGGAAGTGCCAAAATTAATGTTATGGGAGCCATAACCACCTCAAAGATATCTTATTTTGAGTGACAAAGGTCTACATCAAATGTCAGGAGAGTTGTTTTGATCTAAATGATTCAAGAACCCAAAGGTTGGCCACTAATGATGGGAACATATAATAAAAAGTTCATAGGAGGCGATTTACCAATGTCTGGCTGACATTATATGCTGTAGCATATCATGTCCGCCAGTCATCACTGAATGCCGACAGCATACACATTTAACATTGCACAAGCAGTTCTGGATTGGGCAGATTGATGTCCGCAGCTTCAGAAGCAGTGGACCAGTTAAGGAGCAGTGGTCTTAAGACCGCTGCTTCCTAACTGCTGTTTCCGGCAACAGGGGCATCAGGGGCAATTTGGCTCTTGAAAAATCAGCCCTTAGCCTGTACTGGAATACCTTTTTTCTTCAGGCAGTCAGATAGTCCTTTCCAGAAGGCTGCTTTTAAAGCTCCCTGGTTCTTGCTGGTCTCAGCAGCTAAGTTACTGTATGGAAGTCTTTAGCATACTGGGCCATGGACCATGATCCTTGTTCAAGATCCAAAAGGGAACCAGGCTTATTGAAGACTGACTAAAGTGCAACAAGGAACTGCTTGGAATACTTTTCAGACTTAGGTAATCTGTGTGCATGAGATTTTCCAGAGGTTTAGTAGCTAGAGTAACAAAGGCTGAAGAAGCCTCAGCATCAGATACTTGCATAAATCTCGGAGCTTTTATGTAAGTTGAGTCAATTAAGATTTAAGGCTTTGCAGATGAGCTGCATGTGCTCCCAGCAAATGTTGTGGTGGGTTACAACCTTAACTAGTTGTAGTTTGTACACAAACTCAACACACAGGAAACAGTCCAGAGCATTTCCCACAGAAGATGACTCTGATTGAGGTATGAGCAGCAGGCGAAGTAAGTAACTAAAGAAGAGAAAACACATAGGCGCCAACAGGGCCTAGTACCATCAAGCCAGGGGATAAGCAATGATAAATGAAGGTACTCACAATGGAAAAGCACCCAATGGTGCTAGTAGGGCATACTGGAACTTTTCAGTGGTCCAGCTCACTGTATGCAGACAGACTTTGCACCCACACAGGAAATTGGCACATGTGTGTCACTGATACCTATATCAAAAAAAGCAGAGCTACCATAGCCTAGTACAATTTGAACAGGCAGAGAAGTAATGAATGGTAACAGTTACAATATGTAGTGCACCTCCAGGTGCAGTATAGTCAAACTGGGGTTTCTCAGCCGCCCAGCTGGCTGTGCTTCCTAGCAAACTGTATCCACTCCAAGTTTCACGATAAACAGATTTCCACAGAACAGCAAGTGTATCATAAAAACAATTCTTTGTTTAAAAACAAAGTGACGAGTTTCTCAGCCTCTCAAGGGCTGTTTCCTCAGGCTATTCAGTACAAAAATGAATGATACACTTGCTATTTAAAACCCCCACAATCCTGTAATTGGTTGATTAAAAAAACACAATCATCTGTGGGCCACCATGGTAACCAGACCTATCTGCACAAACAATCAAATGATTGCATATGCGAGTCAATCCTAGATGACTGGACTACCAAAGCAACGTAACATCAACAATAAAATGTATATACCAAGTTAGTATCTTTACTAGATCTGGGCATATAAAACCCCCCAAAAAACTTGTATATACTGCCAAGTCATTATAACTCATATGAGACAATCATGTGTGAATGTTAAAATGTAAAAAGCCAAAATATATATATATACACACAGGCTATACATATACAAATATATAACATAATCATAATATACATATGTAAACATAATCAAATTATACATGAGAATATTTAAAGTAATCAGACCCTTTTGTAGAAATGTAAAATGTATGGATGTCTTAAACTGTCCAAAGTATTATCTCAAGGAGGGGTAACTAGTAGACGTTTAAATTCTTAACAAAAACGCGGATACTAGTTTAGTTTATATGCGAACAAATGCACCAACTAATTTTATGAAAACTAAAAAATACCAATAAGAAATTTGTCAGTATTTCTTTCCTATAAATTAGATTTAAGGGTTACATACTTACCTCTACATGGTGGAGAGCTGTGCTAGTCCTGACCCTTCTTCACAGAGCCCCGGGCTGCCCTAATCAGAGGCTTAGCACAGCGGATCCCAGAGCCTGTTATAAAGGAGAAGTTCTTTTAGAGCAGGCTCTGGGATCCACTGCGCTAAGCCTCCTTCTAGTGCAGCCCAGGGCTTTGTAAAGAAGGGTCGGGATTAGCGCGGCTCACCAGGCTACAGTTGAACTTTTTCACCTGTAGCAAAGGAACATTTAATTTTTTTTTAACAAAAACAAATGTAAATGTTCCTTGTATATTCAGTATTCATTTATTTTTTTATCAAATAGTGAAACTAATGTTTCTAAATATTCATTCCGATAAACTTGTCCGAAACAAATTTTTCGCTGCTGCACATGTATAGTAATTAGATATACTAAACTCTAGTACAGGGATTCAGCAGAATGGAAGACAAGCAGGGTCAACAGTGGATCAAGCAGGGACAAAAGCCAAATGAGAAGACAAGAGTGAGGTAAAAAAAGTCCACCCAGAACAAGAGAAATTCATAAATGGGCACTAAGATGGACGCATTGTGTCAATGAATACTGGATACAGTATGTGCACAGACATAAATGTATTTCTGTTTTTTAATGAATCAAGTAACATAGTAACATAAATGAGGTTGAAAACAGACAGAAGTCCATCAAGGTCAAACTATTTAAATCTTAATATACTTAGGAAAAAGCTCCAGTTGAGCTTTAATTAATCCCATTAAAAAATAATTAGATATGTTTTACTATTTTTATTACAATCAATAATAAACAGTGTAATTGCATTTAATTTGTTCTGAAATTCATTTTATGTAGTAATAAAACTAAACATAATGGAAACCTCATATTTTAATGTTGCTAAGGCCTTAATAAATCTAGAGCCATCTGTGTGTAGATGCCTTTTCTTGAACAGGCATCTTAAGATATGTATTAACTTTGCATGTTTTAGAATAAAAATATATAACATTGATCTTCTTTACATTTTATACATTTCTCAGTATTGCCTCATGAAATTATATAAGGAATCACCTGATAGCTTCACTTCTTTATCTTCTTGGCATTCCCCTCCTTGGAGCAGCTTACGCACCAACCAATCATAAGACCACAGAACATCAAACAAAAATGTTTGATTATGTTGGACTTGAGCCTCCACAATGTTGTATCTTTTAATCACTCTCAGTAAACATACAAATTACACTACAGCTGCAGTGGATTCAAAAGCCATTGCTGGTCTATCACTCTCGGTAAACATGAAAATAATACTATCACAGCAAAGGATTCAAGAGACACGGAGGGTCCATCTTATATACAAAATAAACATATAGGATTAGCGACTTTATCTAAAGCCTGCTGAGTACACTACTGATATATATATATATATATATATATATATATATATATATATGAAATCACACACACTATCATTTAAATTACTGTTTTCTAACAGCTGTAAATAAATTTATGCTAAAATATTCTACTTATTCAATACTCTTGATAACCTTGACAACAATTTAATAATATAAAATGCGTCTTAAAGTTTTATATATTACACCATTTATTTCTTCAAACACTACTGTATTATTGTCAGGAATAAAATAATATTTAAAATGATTTTCTAAAAAATTCAGGGTCAGACTACAAGTGGCGCTCTAATGTTTTTTCCGCTCTTGCAGTAACATACGGTAACTGCGCTCAAAGTAAAAAATTAGCACGGCCACATTAAAGCGTGTATTGCAAATTGAAGGTAAAAAGTTGGCATGCAAGCTAAAGACTGACGAAAAAAGCTTACAGTTAGCGCTCACATGATAACCCAACACTGCCCTACATGAACTGCACTAAACTCGAAGGTGTTAGGAATACTTTACATTCCTTCACAAAGAAGGAAATGTTCTTTTTATGTTTAGATATTTCTTCGCATCTTTAGTACTTAGTAGAGCACCCTTTTGCTGTTATGAAATGATAGAAAAGACAGGCGCACAAGGCACAGTTCAAGTGTAGGGTTTTATTATACCGGTGAAACACACGGT
The DNA here is from genome assembly GCF_027579735.1 of Bombina bombina. Taxonomy (NCBI): domain Eukaryota; kingdom Metazoa; phylum Chordata; class Amphibia; order Anura; family Bombinatoridae; genus Bombina; species Bombina bombina. Next base: position 840,454,843 of record NC_069500.1, read on the forward strand.
TAAAAACACTTACTAGATAAAAGTTAGAAATCTGCATTGAGAGCATATGCTCATTAGGATTATCGCAGCTCCTGCAGCACCAGGGAGATAGTTGGTCCTTCTCCTCTCCGTTTACAACAAGACTAAGTGGACGGCGGTGTTCCGGATCCTGTCACCCCAGTCCTAGTAACGCTAGTGCTGAACAGTACTCTTTAACTGCTTTCCTGTAAAGTCTTTTGTTCGGATGCCTGACGCGTTTCCCCCGACTCCGGTCGGGTTTTATCCAGTTTTATTCATTGTATTTTAATTTTTACAATCTAGATAGCTTTTAAATACTTTTAAAGGTCTTCCTAACTTTCGGACAAGTAACTCATACACCATCATAGTGGTGACAATAGATAACAAATAACATAACGTTGGCAACAATTATTTAATTTTTTTAAAGAATTTTTTAAGAATATTTGTTTCAGTACATGAGCGCATAAAATCACAACCAGTCTTTTGCTGTTATGACCTGATTGGAACAGCCAATAGAATGCAAGCTCAATCCTATTGGCTGATTGCATCAGCCAATAGGATTGAAGCTCAATCCAATTGGCTGATTGCATCCGTCAATAGGATTTTTTCACCTTTAATTCCGATTGGCTGATAGAATTCTATCAGCCAATCGGAATTCAAGGGACGCCATCTTGGATGACGTCATTTAAAGGAACCTTCATTCTTCAAGAAGACGTCAATTGAAGAGGATGCTCCATACCAGATGTCTTGTAGATGGAGCTGCTCTGCGCCGGATGGATGAAGATAGAAGATGCCATCTGGATGAAGACTTCTGCCGGCTTGGATGAAGACTTCTGCCGCTTGGTTGAGGACTTCTCCCGGCTTCGTTGAGGACTTCTTGTCGCTTGGATGAAGACTTCTCCCGGCTTCGTTGAGGATGGATATCGGGTCTTCAAAAACTGTAAGTGGATCTTCGGGGGTCGGCTTCGTTGAGGATGGATGTCGGGTCTTCAAAAACTGTAAGTGGATCTTCGGGGGTTAGTGTTAGGTTTTTTTAAAGGGTTTATTGGGTGGGTTTTATTTTTAGATTAGGGTTTGGGCGGAAAAAGAGCTAAATGCCCTTTTAAGGGCAATGCCCATACAAATGCCCCTTTAAGGGCAATGGGGAGCTTAGGTTTTTTTAGTTGGGTTGGTTGTGTGAGTTGTGGGTTTTACCGTTGGGGGGTTGTTTGTATTTTTTTTTACAGGTAAAAGAGCTGATTTCTTTGGGGCAATGCCCCGCAAAAGGCCCTTTTAGGGGCTATTGGTAGTGTAGTTTATTTTGGGGGCTTTTTTTATTTTGACAGGGCAATTAGATTAGGTGTAATTAGTTTAAATATCTGATAATTTCTTTTTTATTTTATGTAATTTAGTGTTTGTTTTTTTTGTAATTTAGTTACTTGTATTTAATTAATTTAATTTATTTAATTGTAGTGTAAGGTTAGGTGTTAGTGTAAGACAGGTAAGGTTTTATTTTACAGGTAAATGTGTATTTATTTTAGCTAGCTAGTTAGTAAATAGTTAATAACTATTTACTAACTAGTTTACCTATTTAAAATAAATACAAACTTGCCTGTGTAATAAAAATAAAACCTAATATAGCTACAATGCAACTATTAGTTATATTGTAGCTAGCTTAGAATTTATTTTATAGGTAAGTATTTAGTTTTAAATATTAATTATTTAGTTAATGATAGGAATTTGTAATTAGATTTATTTTAATTATATTAAAGTTAGTGGGTGTTAGGGTTAGACTTAGGGTTAGTGGTTAATAACTTTAGTATAGTGGCGGAGACATTGGGGGCGGCAGATTAGGTGTTAATAAGTGTAGGTAGGTGGCAGCGATGTCAGGGGTGGCAGATTAGGGGTTAATAACTGTAATGTAGGTGGCGGCGACATTGGGGGCGGCAGATGAGGGGTTAATAAGTGTAGGTAGGTGGTGGCGATGTCGGGGTGGCAGATTAGGGGTTAATAACTGTAATGTAGGTGGCAGCAATATTAGGGACAGCAGATTATGGGTTAATAATATTTAACTAGTGTTTATGATGCAGGAGTGCGGTGGTTTAGGGGTTAATATGTTTATTATAGTGACTGCGATGTCCGGAGCGGTAGATTAGGGGTTAATAATTTTATTTTAGTGTTTGCGATGCGGGAGGGCCTCGGTTTAGGGGTTAATAGGTAGATTATGGGTGTTAGTGTACTTTTTGGCACTTTAGTTATGAGTTTTATGTTACAGCGTTGTAGTGTAAAACTCATAACTACTGACTTTCAGTTTATGGTATGGATCTTGACGGTATAGGCTGTACTGCTCACTTTTTGGCCAGACAGGCAAACTCGTAATACCGGCGCTATGGAAGTCCCATTGAAAAAAGGTTGAAAAAGGACTTTTTGAAAGCTGCGGTAGTTACGTTGTTTTACGGCCAAAAAAGTATGCAGTGCAAAAATAACTGCAAGACTCGTAATACCAGCGGTAGTGAAAAAAGAGCAGAAAACCATAAAACTCATAATCTAGCAGATTGTTTGTTAAAGCGCCGCCTCCATTTTGGAGTGTTCATAAAACAAGATGGCGACCACAGGTTTCTGTGGAAAGGACTTGTATCTTTTTATACATCATTTTCAAAGTACTGAAACTATAAAGTGTGAACCTGCTACATTGCAACATTGTATTTGCCTAGAAGACCTTCAAACGAGATTGTGCCTTGATAACCTGGTTTCATAAGGACTAACAAGATAAGTTCAAACACGGTCATGACAATGCGTTTCAAAGTGCTTTCACCTACATTATTGCACGTGTACACTGGAATGTGCCTGTGTGAATGTGAGTTTAATAATGTAGGCATAATCACTTTGAAAAACACTGTCTTGACTGTGTGTGGACTCAGAGTGCATGAAGGCATGTCCCTTATACACGTTCACAAAGGCACAGTCTTGCTTGAAGGTCTCCTAGGCAAATACAATGTTGCAAGGGAGTAGGTTCAAACTTTACAGTGGAACGTATTGAAGTTATGACTATTGCTCTAGACATACTTTTCTTTCCTATAGCATGGAGAGTCCACAACTCTAATTACTAGTGGGATATTCAACTCCTGGCCAGCACAGCAGAAGTAGGCAAAAAGCACCCCAGCAAAGCTGTTAAGTGTAACTGCCCTTACCCATAATCCCCAGTCATTCTCTTTGCCTCTGTCAATGTCTGATGCAGAGGATACTTCAGTAGTTTCTGAAGGTGAGATCTCAGACTTTGACATGATGGGGGAAAAATCTTCAGAATCTGAAGAAGTTACTTTCAGGTTTAAGCTTGAACATCTCGGTTGCTACTGAAGGAGTTTCTAGCTACTTTGGACGACTCTGAACCCGTAAACAATAAAAAAACGACTAAACTTAATAGCGTTTATGATTCTCCCGCTTATGTGGATGTTTTTCTTGTTCCAGACAAGCTGTCTGAAATTATAGCTCAGGAATGGGATAAACCAGGGGTTCCTTTTTCCTCTTCCCCAGTTTTTAAAAAGATGTTTCCTGTTACTGACTCCATTCATGACTCATGGCGCACTGTGCCTAAAGTAAAAGGAGCTATCTCTACTCTAGCTAAATCACAAAAAAGAAGCAGCACCACCGAAATATCTTCAACAGATTTATTCGTGCAAACTGCACAGTATTAAAGCCAGACCACAAAATAGAAACGTTTCAGACTTAATCCTTAATCATGCAGGACAAGTCCAAAACGTTGCTATTTTGTGGTCTGGCTTTGATACTGTGCAGTTTGCACGAATAAATCTGTTGAAGATATTTTGGTGGTGCTGCTTCTTTTTTGTGATTTATGCTTATTTGGGTATTGTGCAGTACCCTTGAAGCTTGCACACCTCCTTGATCCCAGGTGCTGGAAATTTATTTGGGTTTTCTACTCTAGCTAAAAGAACTACCATTCCTAAAGTATATTTGTTCCATTAAGGATCCCATGGATAAGAAGCTAGAGGCTTACTTAAAAAAGATGTACATCAATCAAGGATTACAGTGGCAACCTGAGGCAAGTATTGCTACGGTTGCAGGAGCAGCATCTTATTCGTGCAATGCCTTGCCTGATCTGATATCAGAAATGACTATGATAGAGGAGATCCAAGATAGGATCAAAGATCTTAAAGTGGCCAATACCTTCATCTGCGATGCTAACACGCAGGTAATTAGACTGGGAGCTAAAATGTCTGGCTTCACTGATCTAGCTCGCAGAGCTCTGTGGTTAAAATCCTGGTCGGCTGATATTACTTCAAAAACCAAGCTTTTGTCTTTACCTTATAAGGGTAAAACTATATTTGGGCCTGTCTGATGGAAATTATTTCTGAAATTATGGGTGTAAAGGGATCTTTCCTACCTCAGGACAGGAAGAATAGACCTAAGGGTCGCCAGAATTCAAATTTTTGCTCTGTTCGTAACTTTAAAGAACCAAAGTCTTCCTCCTCATCTACAAAACCAGAGCAATCCAAGACCTCTTGGAGGTCCAGTCAGCCTTGGAAGCGGAAGCAAAACAAGCAGCCTTCCACTGATTCAAAATCAGCATGAAGGGTCCGCCCCCGATCCAATTTTGGATCAAGTAGGGAGCAGGCTTTCTCTTTTTCAGCAAGCTTGGATACGCGATGTACCAGATCCATGGGCTGTGGACATAGTATCCCAGGGTTACAGAATAGGATTCAAGTATTGCTCTCCAAGGGGCAGATTTCTCCTGTCAAGACTATCCACAAACCATGGGAGTAATTGTTCCAGTTCCTATAGAGGAACAGGGACAAGGATTCTATTCAAATCTATTTGTGGTTCCCAAAAAGGAGGGAATTTTTCGTCCCATTCTAGACCTAAAGTGCCTCAACAAATCCCTCAGGTTTCCATCCCTTAAGATGGAAACTATTTGTTCCATTCTTCCATTGGTTAAGGAAGGTCAGTTCATGATGACCATATAGCTGAAGGATGCTTATCTACATGTTCCCATTCACAGGGATCATCACCAGTTTCTAGGGGTTGCTTTTCTGGACAAGCATTTCCAGTTTGTTGCACTTCCGTTTGGTCTTGCCACGGCTCCCAGAATACCTACAAAGGTTCTGGGGGCTCTTTTGGCACTGGTCAGATCCCAGGGAATTGTAGTGGCACCTTACTTATATGACATCTTGGTTCAGGTGCATCTTTTCAACTAGCAAAATCTCATAGAGATGTTGTTATATTTTCTATGTTCCCACAGATGGAAAGTGAATCTGTAAAAGAGTTCCCTTGTTCCAGTTACAAGGGTGTGCTTCTTAGGGACAATCATAGATTCCCTGTCCATGAAGATTTTCCTGACGGATGTCAGAAAATCCAAACTGCTTGCTTCATGCCTGTCTCTCCAGTCTGCTATTTATCCATCGGTGGCTCAATGCATGGAGGTGATTGGTCTGATGGTTGCTTCCATGGACATCATTCCTTTTGCTTGGTTCCATCTGAGACCTCTGCAACTATGCATGCTCTGTAAATGGAACGGAGACCATTCAGATCTCTCGCTGAGGATAGATCTGGATCCCCTAACAAGAGACTCTCTCGTGGTGGATTTCACAGGAACATCTGTCTCGGGGCACTTGCTTCCTGAGACCTTCCTGGGTGATTGTGACTATGGACGCCAGTCTGTTAGGCTGGGGAGCAGTCTGGGGCTCACTAAGAGCTCAGGGCCAGTGGACTCGGGAGGAGTCTTCTCTTCCCATAATAATCTTGGAGTTGAGAGCAATCTTCAATTCCTTGACAGCTTGGCCTCAATTATCTTTGGTCTGGTTTATCAGATTCCTGTCGGACAACATCACCTCAGTGGCTTACATCAACCACCAAGGAGGAACTCTGAGTTCCTTGGCTATGAAGGAGGTGACTCGCATTCTGCAGTGGGCGGAAGCTCACAATTGTCTCCTAAATGCTATTCACATTCCAGGGGTGGACAACTGGGAGGTGGATTTTCTGAGCAGACAGACTTTTCATCTCGGGGAGTGGACTCTCCTACCAGAGTGATAACCCTCAAGTGCGGGGTTCCGGAGTTGGATCTGATGGCATCTCATCAAAATGCTAAGCTCCCAAAGTACTGTTCAAGATCAAGAGATCCTCAGGCCGCTCTGATAGACGCTCTAGTGGTTCCTTGGATCTTCTCTCTGGCATACATGTTTCCTCCGTTTGCTCTCCTTCCATGAGTCATTGCTCGTATCGAACAGGAGAGAGCATCTGTAATTCTAATATCTCCTGCATGGCCTGGCAGGATATGCTTCGTGGGTCTGGTGAAGATGTCATCTCTTCCACCTTGGAGGTTACCTCTGAGGAAAGACCTTCTACTTCAGGGTCCATTCCTCCACCCAAATCTGGATTCTCTGAAGCTGAATGCTTGGAGATTGAATGCCTAGTCTTGGCTAGGCGTGGGTTTTCTTAGAAGGTCATTGATACCATGCTTAAGGCTCGTAAACCTGTTACTTATAAGATTTACCATAAGGTATGGCGTAAATACCTTTATTGGTGCGAATCTAAGGTTTTTTTTCCTGGAGCCAGGTGAGGATTTCCCGCATTTTATCTTTTCTTCAGGATGGCGTGGAGAAAGGTTTGTCAGGCAGTACTCTGAAGGGTCAGATTTCTGCACTGTCTATTCTCTTGCACAAACATCTGGCAGATTTGCCAGATGTTCAAGATTTTGTTCAGGTCCTGGTCAGAATCATGCCTGTGTTTAAGCCTCTTGCTCCTCCTTGGAGCCTTAACCTCATTCTTAAAGTTTTGCAGCAGGCTCCATTTGAGCCAATGCATGTTGTTGATATAAAATTGTTATCTTGGAAGGTTTTGTTTCTTCTTGCAATTTCCTCCGCTCACAGAGTTTCTGAGCTTTCGGCTCTGCAGTGTGATTTCCCGTACCCTATTTTTCATGCCGATAAGGCAGTCCTTCTTACTAAGTTGGGTTTTCTCCCGAAGGTTGTGTCCGATCGAAATTGTTGTTCTTTCTTTTTGTCCTATTCCTTCTTCCCATAAGGAACGTCTTTTGCAAAACCTGGATGTTGTGCGTGCTCTTAAATTTTACCTTCAAGCAACTAAAGATTTTCAGCAATCTTCTGCCCTGTTTGTTGTTTTCTCTGGAAAGCATAAAGGTCAGAAGACCACTTCTACTACCCTTTCCCTCTGGTTAAGAAGTGTTATTCATTTAGCTTATGAGACAGCTGGACAGCAGCCTCCTGAGTGAATTACAACTCATTCCACTAGGGCTGTCTCCTCTTCCTGGGCTTTCAAAAATGAAGCTTCTGGGGAGCAGATTTGCAAAGCCAAAACATGGTCCTCTTTGCGTACTTTTTCCACATTCTACAAATTTGATACTTTTGCCTCGGCTGAGGCCTCTTTTGGGAGAAAGGTTCTTCAAGCGGTGGTGCCTTCTGTTTAGATACGCATGCCTTGTTCTTCCTCCCTTTTCATTCTGTATCCTCTAGCTTGGGTATTGGTTCCCACTAGTAATTGGAATGAAGTCGTGGACTCTCCATGCCTGGAAATAAATCAATTTATCAGTTAAGAATAGATTTTGTTTTTAATTCAAAGCTGAAACAAAAGTTAAGAAGCAGCAGTTGTAAAACCGGTGCTCCTTAACGCATTTGCCACCTCTGAGATGGCGGACAGCAATCATCCCGATCGGATACGATCATGATTGACACACCCTGCTAGCAGCCAATTGGGGTGGCATTGCACAAGTATTTCACCAGAAATGCTTGTGCAATGTTAAATGCCAACAGCGTATGCTGTCGGTATTTAGCGATGTCGGACAGACATGATCCACTACAGCGGATAATGCCCACCCGACATTTAATAAATCTACCCCTATATATTTAGTTACATTTATTGCCAAAGGAATAACAAGCTCAAGTGCCCCCTTCATGACCCCTCCAGTACTTGGGTCCAGTACTTACTTGCACATGTTTATGAGGCTCTAACTAGCTGTGGTTTCCAAAGAAAATACATACAAAACATAGGAAAGGATTTCCAAGTGGGTTGGCTAGATATACAAAATATACAATATTATATATTTATATATGTATGTATGTATATATATATATATATATATATATATACAGGCAAAGATTGGTGTCTGTGCACTCTCACCAAAATCCAACGACTACCAGGGTGCTGTGCGGTGAATGATAAAGAAGCAAAAAGAAGCACTCACTGGATTTTCATCAAAAAGTGATCAAAACTTTAATGTAGATTGTGACGTTTCGGGACAGCAACAGTCCCTTCCTCTTTTGGCAACAGTCCTCTTTTGTCAGAGGAAGGGACTGTTGCTGTCCCGAAACGTCACAATCTACATTAAAGTTTTGATCACTTTTTGATGAAAATCCAGTGAGTGCTTCTTTTTGCTTCTTTATATATATATACATATATATATCAGGGCTCCTGATATCTAGAGCTCCTAAAAATGATAATAAAGTTTGAAGAGATGTCACTACATAAGAATACGTCTGTAATACCACTAGGCTACAGAGCAAGCACTCCCTAGCTAGTACAAGCCCTGCAGGGACAGCTGTAAATGCTATGCATGATTCATAGGGATAATAAAAGGCTTGCACTTGCAGCCCCGACTACAGGAAATAAAAGTCTATACCTATATTTAATGTGTTGGACTAATGACACATCGCACCGAGCGGCTGGGCACAGTGCGGTATAGGGCTATATTATGTGTGCTATACATATAGAAGCATAACGTTCACAGCACTCCCTGCAGGGCTTGAACATGACTCTGCTTTATCTTCAGCATCTCCCTAAGCGAATTGTCTGCTCTCACTAGGCGGGATCTTGGGTGCACCGCCATCAATCAGCTGGGATTAGCTTGCCTGCCCATGCTGTGTATGCTATGTATGATAGATTATTTAATAGGCAACCATGTACTGTGATTTTAGATCTGCTATGGTAAGTGCTGGTTGCGGCTGATTTTAATTAATTCTGCAAAGTGTTATGAATTTACGGAACAAACACACGCCATGGCACTGTAGATAATCTCCCTGGACGAAAGAGAAAAATTTATCAAAGATTGCAACGAAGGATTGTTTAAATGGTTGATAAAGAACCTTGATCAACTTCCAGACAAATTTAAGCTGACCTTCTGGCACAGAGTACAAATGTGTCAGCTTGCACTATACATCGCCATCTGAATGAAAATAAACACTATGATAGGAGACCCAAAAGGACAGAGAAACATAAAAAAGCCAGATAAGAGTTTGCCAAAACTTACCTGAGGAAGCCAAAATCCTTTTGGGAGAATGTGCTGTGGACAGATGAAAAAACTGACAGCTTTTTGGTAAAGCCCATAATTCTACTGTTTTTCAGAAAAAGAAACAAGGCTTTTAAAGAAAAGAATACAGTCCCTACAATCAAACATGGTGGAGGTTTCACTGATGTTTTGGGGTTGCTTTGACTGTGTGCATGGCATTATGAAATCTGAAGACTACCAAAGAATTCTGTGGAGCAATGTAGGGCCCAGTGTCAAGAAAGTTCGGTCTCCGTCAGAGGTCATGAGTCTTACAGCAGGACATTGACCCAAAGCACACATCAAAAAGCTCCCAGAAATGGTTTAAGACAAAGCACTGGAGAGTACTGAACTGGCCAGCAATGAGTCCAGAGGGCCGATTAACTAAATGTCGGACGGACATGATCCGCTGTAGCGGATCATGTTCCCCTGATATCGCTAAATGCCGACAGCATACTGGGGGTATATTTATCAAAGCGTCAATCTCAGTGCATTCGCCGGTGTCAATACGCTCGCCTAACATCGCCAAACATTGCGGCCGTGGACCTGAATACGCTCTCCATATTTATAAAAAAAGCCATCAAAAACACACGCACCAAGTACGGTGCGATGAGTATCGAACTGTTGTTAACTAGCAGTCATTGATCTCGCATCTATTCGGCTTTTTTCCAACTTTATTCATACCATTTCACTAAACGATGCCACTATACTTAAATGTTTAACCCCTATCACGCCACTCGCCGACATCGCCACAACCTTAATAAAGTTATTAAACCCTATCCTGCCACTCCCCGACACAGCGGCCACTAAGTAAACGTATTAACCCCTAAACCTCTGGCCTCCCACATAACCACTACTAACTAAACCCCATAACCGTCAGCCCCCCACATCGCAAAAAATAAATTAAGCTATTAACCCCTAAACCTAACAACCCCTTAACTTTAAATTAAAATTACAACATCCCTATCTTCAAATAAATTAAAACTTACCTGTAGAATTAAAATAAACTAATTTTAAACTATTAACCTACCCTAACTAATATACTAAAATTAAATTAAGCTACCAATTAAATAAACTAAATTACATATTAAAAAACCTAACCCTACTAAAATTATTTAAATATACAATTAAACATTCTTACAAAGTCCTAAATTACCAAAAAAAGAAAAACTAAGTTTCAAAAACAAAACAAAACACTAAAAAATAACAAACCAAAGTATATAAAATAATTGTTTTTACACTTAATCTAATAGCCCTATAAAAATAAAAAAGCCCCCCCAAAATAAAAAAAACCCTAGCCTACAATAAACTACCAATGGCCCTTAAAAGGGCCTTTTGTGGGGTATTGCCCCAAAGATAACAGCTCTTTTACCTGGCAAAAAAAAATACAAACACCCCCCCAACAGTAAAACACACCACCCAACCAACTCCCCCAAATAAAAAAAACTATCTAAAATAACCTAAGCTACCCATTGCCCTGAAAAGGGCATTTGTATGGGCATTGCCCTTAAATAGGCATTGAGCTCTTTTACTGCCCAGATCCTAATCTAAAAATAAAACCCACCCAAAAAACCCTTAAAAAAACCTAACACTAACCCCCAACGATCCACTTACAGTTCTTGAAGTCCTGCTTGAAGGATACATCCAGCCGGCGAAGTCCTCATCCATGCGGAAAGAAGTCTTCATCCAGGCGGCCTCTTCTATCTTCATTCATCCGGCCAAGTTCTCATCCATGCGGCAAGAAGTCTTCACCCAGGCAGCCTCTTCGATCTTCATCCAGCCGGTGTGGAGCTGGTCCATCCTGAAGACATCCAGCACGGCACATCCTCTTCATATGGTCGTCGCTCTACACTGATTCTTCAATGCAAGTGACGCAATCCAAGATAGCGTCCCTTACATTCCTATTGGCTGAAAGATTTCAATCAGCCAATAGGTATTAGAGCTGCTAAAATCCTATTGGCTGTTCCAATCAGCCAATAGGATGAGAGCTCCATCCTATTGGCTGATTGGAACAGCCAATAGGATGAGAGCTCAATCCTATTGGCTGATTGGAACAGCCAATAGGATTTTAGCAGCTCTAATAACTATTGGCTGATTGAAATTTTTCAGCCAATAGGAATGCAAGGGACGCCATCTTGGATTGCGTCACTTGCATTGAAGAATCAGTGTATGGCGGCGACCATATGAAGAGGATTTGCCGCTCCATGCCGGCTGGATGAAGATCGAAGAGGTCGCCTGGATGAAGACTTTTTGCCGCATGGATGAGGACTTCGCTGGCTGGATGGATCCTTCAAGCGGGACTTCAAGAGCTGTAAGTGGATCGTCTGGGGTTAGTGTTAGGTTTTTTCAAGGGTTTTTAGGTGGGTTTTATTTTTAGATTAGGATCTGGGCAGTAAAAGAGCTAAATGCCCTTTTAAGGTCAATGCCCATACAAATGACCTTTTCAGGGCAATGGGTAGCTTAGGTTATTTTAGATTTTTTTCATTTGGGGGGGTTGGTTGGGTGGTGGGTTTTACTGTTGGGGCGTGTTTTTATTTTTTTGCCAGGTAAAAGAACTGTTATCTTTGGGGCAATGCCCCGCAAAGGCCCTTTTAAGGGTGTTTGCTTAAATAGCTTAATTTAGTTTTTTGCGATGTGGGGGGGCTGACGTTTTAGGGGTTAATAGGTTTAGTTAGTGGTGGTGATGTGGGAGTCCAGAGGTTTAGGGGTTAATAAGTTTATTTAGTGGCGACTATGTCAGGGAGCGGCGGAATAGGGGTTAATAACATTATGTAGGTGGCGGCGATGTCTGGGGCGGCAGATTAGGGGTTTTTAGACTCGGGGTTTATGTTTGGGTGTTAGGTGTAAACGTAACTTTTTTTCTACCATAGAAATCAATGGGGTATGCTTCATTCTCTTACAGCATCGAACATAAGCTTTCAGTGCTTTCAGACTCCCATTGATTTCTATGGCATACGCGGCCTCAAGGGTGGCGGATTGAAAACCAGGTACGCTGTGACGGAAAAGACGCGAGCGTACCTGTTAAATGTATCAAATAGAGCTGAATGTGTACATCTGTAATGACGTAAGCATCGATCTGCGTCGGATTGAGATTGCGGGATCGTATGTTATGTCACAAATTTCAACATGTGCCGATCTTGAGGCTTTGATAACTAGGTCGGATCAATCTTGCAGCAATTACGATGCGGAATTCTGGCGTATTTTCGGTTGACACTTTCATAAAAAGGCCTCTCTGTCTGCATTTAACATTGCACAAGCATTCCTAGTGAATCGACCGCTAGCAGAGTGTGTCAATCCTCCCGATCATATCCTCCACCTGCTTCTTAACTCTTGTTTCCAGTGATCTGGAAATTACGGGAGTAGATTGCAGCATCCACTGCTTCATAAATCTACCCCCAGATCTCAATCCCATAGAGCATCTATGGACTATGGAGAGATCTCAAAACAGCAGTTGGGAAAAGGAACTCTTCCAATCTGGGAGACCTGAAACAGTTGGCGAAAGAAGAGTGGTCCAAAATTCCAGTAGAGAGGTGTAAGAAACTCATTGATGGTTACAGAAAGGAAGCGATTGATCTCAGTTATTTTTTCCAAGGGGTGTGCTACCAAATATTAAATTGAGGGTGTCAATAAGTTTGCCAAGTCCATTTTTGGAGTTTTGCATGGAATGTGTCAAATTTGGCTTTTTTTTTCTCAACTTTTTTTGTGTTATACCAATACAAACAAAATAAATAAACATGAGAATGCCTAAACATTTGTAATTGCAACAATTTTTCCGGGCGAAGTGGTGCATTGTCTGAAATTCTGGGGTGCCAATATTGTTTTGTCATGACTGTATATATTTATATATATATATATCAAGCAAAAAGAACTGATATCCAGGCTGCGTTTAAAAATCAAAGTCTTTATTAAATTCCTCTTGGGATAAAAATGCAAAAAGAAAGGGGGATCCAGCATAACAGTGTTACCAAAAGTTATTCCGCTAACATGTTTCGGTAAAGACCGTAATCATAGCTAATTGGAAACAGGTGTGCTGGCTATATAAAAGACAAAATCCACACTCATTGGACAAAAATAAGACCAATAGAAAAGGTACACTGTTGGACAAAAAACGTAATAAATATATATATAAAAAGAACTAATGCGCCCTGACAATTTAGTATATGTATATATACCCTAGCCTAGCATAATACAAAACATCAGATATAGTCATTAATATGTATTCTGCAAAAAGTTATAATGAGAAAGATATAAAGATGAAATGAACAAAATGAACAGATAAATAAATGAATAATAAATAAATAATAAAAGGTAATCATGGGGGGCATGAAATATTCTCATAGATCCAAAAGTGTAAAGGAATACACAAAATATGGAAGAGTAAAAGTAAAAGTAAAACTCAAACCAAAAGAGTAAGGCAGTATAGCAAAACTAGTGTAAAATCTTAATACAGAAGTTTGCATAATTATAAGGAAACTATGGAAGTTTATCTCTAAACATGCCTATACTATATAATATAAAATATACATATATAGAAAAGAGCGTATTATATGGCTGAAACAGATTGCAGCTTAGTAAATGCAACCAGCTGAAATAACTACAACTCAAACACAAGGAAGAAAATAAGTAACTGCTCAGCTATATCCCTGTCGTAAATCGCAATTGTTATAGCAAAAAAACCCTATCTAATATGAGTTTAAGAACTCAAATGTGTATCTCAATGTACACAGGTAACAGTGACCTATATAGGGAAATGAAGAAATACAACTGTACTGAAATAATAATATAATCAGTGGATACTGCTGAATGAGTGTAGTATGGTATGCGATGTACAGAGCAATACAAATAAACTGCATTAAAGGGCTGTATTGAGGAGTAGGTAAGAGGGACCCTATCTTAAAGGGATATAATGACGAAGAGATGTATGTAGGGGAACAAGAGGAGGCTAAGAGGGTATAAACCAACGGGTTGGTTTATACCCTCTTAGCCTCCTCTTGTTCCCCTACATACATCTCTTCGTCATTATATCCCTTTAAGATAGGGTCCCTCTTACCTACTCCTCAATACAGCCCTTTAATGCAGTTTATTTGTATTGCTCTGTACATCGCATACCATACTACACTCATTCAGCAGTATCCACTGATTATATTATTATTTCAGTACAGTTGTATTTCTTCATTTCCCTATATAGGTCACTGTTACCTGTGTACATTGAGATACACATTTGAGTTCTTAAACTCATATTAGATAGGGTTTTTTTGCTATAACAATTGCGATTTACGACAGGGATATAGCTGAGCATAGTTACTTATTTTCTTCCTTGTGTTTGAGTTGTAGTTATTTCAGCTGGTTGCATTTACTAAGCTGCAATCTGTTTCAGCCATATAATACGCTCTTTTCTATATATGTATATTTTATATTATATAGTATAGGCATGTTTAGAGATAAACTTCCATAGTTTCCTTATAATTATGCAAACTTCTGTATTAAGATTTTACACTAGTTTTGCTATACTGCCTTACTCTTTTGGTTTGAGTTTTACTTTTACTTTTACTCTTCCATATTTTGTGTATTCCTTTACACTTTTGGATCTATGAGAATATTTCATGCCCCCCATGATTACCTTTTATTATTTATTTATTATTCATTTATTTATCTGTTCATTTTGTTCATTTCATCTTTATATCTTTTTCATTATAACTTTTTGCAGAATACATATTAATGACTATATCTGATGTTTTGTATTATGCTAGGCTAGGGTATATATACATATACTAAATTGTCAGGGCGCATTAGTTCTTTTTATATATATATTTATTACGTTTTTTGTCCAACAGTGTACCTTTTCTATTGGTCTTATTTTTGTCCAATGAGTGTGGATTTTGTCTTTTATATAGCCAGCACACCTGTTTCCAATTAGCTATGATTACGGTCTTTACCGAAACATGTTAGCGGAATAACTTTTGGTAACACTGTTATGCTGGATCCCCCTTTCTTTTTGCATTTTTATCCCAAGAGGAATTTAATAAAGACTTTGATTTTTAAACGCAGCCTGGATATCAGTTCTTTTTGCTTGATGTCTATTTTGCCGGCATTCTGGGCTGCATCAGGAGCGTGCCTCTACTCCACTCCCCCTACTATCTTTGATATTTGGCATCCCCTCCGACGTTGGATCCTGCAAGCCTCCTGGTAGGCTAAGCATCCCATTGGCTGTGACGGCCGACGCCCATCACACGACCGGAACCGGCTGGATAGAGGCATCGAGGCTGTCTTGGACGCCGTGGGTCACGTAGCATACAGCAGGTTTCCTAAGGTACACGTTTGAAACTACAAGCAAGAAGGGTGAGTCGTACAGCTACTAGCTGTTTGGGTATTGCTATCGATATCCTGTGGCAACACTGTATTGCCTGTTGAAGGGTGACGTATTCAGCGTTTATTGCTTGCCCCACATGGAACTCACCTGGCTATTTCTATGATGCACTGCACTTTACTTCTGTGATGCACTTTGTTTCTGCTGTTTTTGCATAAGGGGATGCTTTGAGTCCTTGAAATTTGTATATTGCGGTTTTCTACAGTGAACTGTCCTTTTAAACCTGCATAGGGGTTGAGTGGAATAGATATCCACATGGTGGCTTTACAAGTGAAAATATTTATATACAGAAGTCCCTTTTACTAAACACCCTTTTTTGACTGTTCTATTTGTATGCTTGCTGGCAGCATATTAAGTAACAAGGGATTTTCCTATAGCTCCTAAATGGAGGGATCCAGCATTATGAACTATTACTCCCTGCTGCCTATAACTGAAAGAGGTTATAATAATGATGAACTGGACACAGTTTTTTCAACGGATATTTCTACATACTCCCTGAGTACCCTTTTTGATGATATTGAGAGGCTTCTCATAAAAGAACATAGACTACAGTTTGAGATCTGGACTTTTGAAAAATATATTAAATTGAACATTGTCCCCAGGGGTCTCAGGCTTAACAAATATCCCACCTTTGAGGTCTCCGACCAGGAGTTCGTTGAGACCTGGAACACAGTACTCACGGAATGTTCAATCAGATTAATGCATTTATTGATTATGTATAAAACGAAACTACTTACTGTTGTTAGAGGTGAAATTGAAAAACTGCAGATTGAATTGATTAATAGGAAACTAGAACCTGACTATCCCAAATTTGATGGTATTTTGAGATTGACCTTGTCTGAATCTAAGAAAGAGATTTTAGACACTAAACACTCCAAATATCTCAGGGATCAGTCAGACTATGACAACAAATCAGTATATATGTGGCATCATTCCAGAAATACTCCCAGCAATAATTCTAATAACAGGAGAGGTAGATCTAGGAGCAGGAGTAGAGGGAGAGGTAGAGGTAGAGGCAGGACACAACCACCACAACAACAGCATACCTCCCTCAACCACTCATCTACTAATAAATCTTCAGGCAGTGAAGGGGACTCAGGTGATGACTATGGTGCCTCAGGGGGTGAAGAATGTATAGAACCACCTAGGGGAATTCTGAAAAATACATCAGGTACACATAAACAAGTAAGCATAAATGATGCCACGAATACTTTAGCTGCTATACCTAAGAATTCACACAAACAGGGTACTAACACTGCTAACAATACACAAATTAAGGCACATAATGCCAAGGGCACGAAATATGTAAGCAATATGAATCAGAGTACAGCTAACGAAATGAACACTTTAGGAGAGGATCGTAGGGCTTTTGACCAGGTTTTTCAACAGGCACAGATCAAAACTGGGGTAGGGCAAGAGAAGAGGTACCCACAGAGGATAAACAAGAGTACCAAATACCACTGACATCTAGTAATGACAACACCTCTAATGTAATTAATCTCTCCAGTGTAACATTATCTGAGATGCAATTAAAAGTACTTAGTTACGGTCTGAACTTCTCTCCGACCACTTCATTTAACCTCTTCAATACTTTGCTAGATGTTAATAGATTGATTAGAAATTTAACTTTGAAAAAGTTTTTCTATAACTCTGACAATGCTCTAGGTACTGGTGAACAGTTGGTACAATCACAAATGTCCATCTTGGATACCACACAACTTTCGTTTTCTGAGTCCTGTGACTTGGTGTCACTGCATGAACTTAGTAGACAGGGGTTGAATGGGACTGCTACAGGGACTATAAGAAGTCATAGTGGTTTTAAAAAAACTTCTGACTTCTATCCCATGCAATGTCGTGGTCCGGCCTTGGAAACCTTTTTTAAGAGGATTGAGAGGGACCTCACTTCCTTGGCCTCTAATAATATTGAGACCAAGAATTGGAAGGCTAATCTATCTTTTAGAGAAAGACAAGCACTATTAGAGCTACAACAGAATGAAAATTTGGTCATTAGGTCCGCCGATAAAGGCGGATCTGTTGTGGTTTTGGATAAATCTGAATATGTTAAGGAGGCCCATAGACAACTTCACAATGATGCTAATTATCAGAGATTAGATAGGGATCCCACTGCGCGCTTCCAGAAAGAGCTTAGGTGCCTTTTGGATGATGGTTTGGAGGATGGGTTTTTTGACCGTGATACCTATGAGTATCTATTAGTAGATCATCCGGTAGTGCCCATCTTCCACCATCTTCCCAAGGTACATAAATCCTTAATAGGGGTACAGGGAAGACCTATAGTCAGTGGGATAGGTTCCCTTTTGGAACACCTATCCCAGTGGCTAGATAGCATACTGTTTCCTATAGTGGCATCACTACAGAGCTATCTTAAGGACACCAAAGATCTATTAAATCTTGTGGACACCTTTTGTTGGGATCTTGAGAGGCACAAGTGGCTAACAATAGATGTGGTATCGTTGTATTCCACAATTCCACATGAGGAAGGCCTAAAAGCTCTGTCTTATATGTTGGAAAATCTATCTGATTTGGACAGTGATTTTGTCAAGTATGTGGTGAGGGCAACTGGTTTTGCCCTGACACACAATTATTTCCGTTTTGGTGAGCAGTACTATCTCCAGAGATGTGGGACAGCTATGGGGGCCAAATTTGCGCCCTCATATGCCAACATCTTTATGGGTTGGTGGGAGCTGTCCCACATCTATGGAGATAGTAATACACATAAACATAATATCGCCTTTTATAGGCGGTATATTGACGATCTGCTCCTTATATGGCAGGGATCTGGGGATTCTTTGTCTGAATTTGTGGATTTTCTAAATTCTAATAATGTTGGCCTGAGTTTCACATTTGAGACTAACTCTAGAACTATTAACTACTTAGACCTCACTTTGACTGCAGGGGATGATGGACAGATTATAAGCAATATGTATAGGAAACCTATATCGAAAAATACATTGCTTCATGCAAAGAGCTGTCACCCCGCACATGTCCCTATGGCAGTAGCCAAAGGACAGCTCATAAGGGTCAAACGGAACTGCAGCAATAGCGATCATTACAAAGTGCAAAGTAGAGACATGCAGAAAAGACTCAGAGAGAGAGGATACCCTGGGCATCTGGTAGATAGAGCTCAGAGACAGGTCGACCTTTTGGATCGACAGTCCCTTTTGAATAGATCCAACTGTACCAAGACTGGTGAGGAGATTAACTCCTCTCATAAAATAACATTTGTGACGGATTTCAGTACAGATTACAGAGAAATATGTAAGATTGTCAAAAAACATTTCAGTTTGCTCTCTGCAGATGACAGCCTTGCTAGCTGTGTGGAGGGAGGTTTACGTTGCTCCTATAGGAAGAACAGAACTCTAGGCAATATACTGGCCCCCTCCGAAGTTTCTATCAAGAAACCAGACAGACAAAGCTCTTGGTTGCAACATAGGGGGATGTACAGGTGCGGCAAATCGAGGTGTAGACCCTGTGAGTTTATCATTATTTCCGATGAATTCAGGTCAGAGGTCACTGGAGACATTTATAAGATATCCACTTGCCTTAACTGTACATCCTCCTATGTTGTCTATTTACTTTACTGTATAGAATGCCATCTCCAGTATGTAGGACTCACTACTACGGATGTAAACACTAGAATCAGAAACCACCTTTCTACTATCAAACTAGGTGAAGCTAGTACCCCTCTGGTAAAGCATTTTCGGAATTTTCACAATAAGAGTAACGCCACATTCAGATGGCAGGCTATTGAACATGTTAAGGCACCACCTAGAGGAGGTGACAGGAATCAATTGTTGGGCAAGCGTGAAATGTTTTGGATCTTCAAATTGCGTACTAGAGTACCAGAGGGTTTAAACTCTGAATTCGATTTGATTAACTATTGGAAGTAATCCTTTCACCTTTCACGTTTGCCCACCTTTTTCCCGTTGGTTTATACCCTCTTAGCCTCCTCTTGTTCCCCTACATACATCTCTTCGTCATTATATCCCTTTAAGATAGGGTCCCTCTTACCTACTCCTCAATACAGCCCTTTAATGCAGTTTATTTGTATTGCTCTGTACATCGCATACCATACTACACTCATTCAGCAGTATCCACTGATTATATTATTATTTCAGTACAGTTGTATTTCTTCATTTCCCTATATAGGTCACTGTTACCTGTGTACATTGAGATACACATTTGAGTTCTTAAACTCATATTAGATAGGGTTTTTTTGCTATAACAATTGCGATTTACGACAGGGATATAGCTGAGCATAGTTACTTATTTTCTTCCTTGTGTTTGAGTTGTAGTTATTTCAGCTGGTTGCATTTACTAAGCTGCAATCTGTTTCAGCCATATAATACGCTCTTTTCTATATATGTATATTTTATATTATATAGTATAGGCATGTTTAGAGATACACTTCCATAGTTTCCTTATAATTATGCAAACTTCTGTATTAAGATTTTACACTAGTTTTGCTATACTGCCTTACTCTTTTGGTTTGAGTTTTACTTTTACTTTTACTCTTCCATATTTTGTGTATTCCTTTACACTTTTGGATCTATGAGAATATTTCATGCCCCCCATGATTACCTTTTATTATTTATTTATTATTCATTTATTTATCTGTTCATTTTGTTCATTTCATCTTTATATCTTTTTCATTATAACTTTTTGCAGAATACATATTAATGACTATATCTGATGTTTTGTATTATGCTAGGCTAGGGTATATATACATATACTAAATTGTCAGGGCGCATTAGTTCTTTTTATATATATATTTATTACGTTTTTTGTCCAACAGTGTACCTTTTCTATTGGTCTTATTTTTGTCCAATGAGTGTGGATTTTGTCTTTTATATAGCCAGCACACCTGTTTCCAATTAGCTATGATTACGGTCTTTACCGAAACATGTTAGCGGAATAACTTTTGGTAACACTGTTATGCTGGATCCCCCTTTCTTTTTGCATTTTTATCCCAAGAGGAATTTAATAAAGACTTTGATTTTTAAACGCAGCCTGGATATCAGTTCTTTTTGCTTGATGTCTATTTTGCCGGCATTCTGGGCTGCATCAGGAGCGTGCCTCTACTCCACTCCCCCTACTATCTTTGATATTTGGCATCCCCTCCGACGTTGGATCCTGCAAGCCTCCTGGTAGGCTAAGCATCCCATTGGCTGTGACGGCCGACGCCCATCACACGACCGGAACCGGCTGGATAGAGGCATCGAGGCTGTCTTGGACGCCGTGGGTCACGTAGCATACAGCATGTTTCCTAAGGTACACGTTTGAAACTACAAGCAAGAAGGGTGAGTCGTACAGCTACTAGCTGTTTGGGTATTGCTATCGATATCCTGTGGCAACACTGTATTGCCTGTTGAAGGGTGACGTATTCAGCGTTTATTGCTTGCCCCACATGGAACTCACCTGGCTATTTCTATGATGCACTGCACTTTACTTCTGTGATGCACTTTGTTTCTGCTGTTTTTGCATAAGGGGATGCTTTGAGTCCTTGAAATTTGTATATTGCGGTTTTCTACAGTGAACTGTCCTTTTAAACCTGCATAGGGGTTGAGTGGAATAGATATCCACATGGTGGCTTTACAAGTGAAAATATTTATATACAGAAGTCCCTTTTACTAAACACCCTTTTTTGACTGTTCTATATATATATATATATATATATATATATATCAGAATTTTTTTTAATAATGCAGTTAGGCAACATTTGCCCCATGTAGAGTCATTTAACAAAATCTTCCCTGCAGCAATCATTTTCAATCAGTTACACTTTAAGAATAAACTCTGACTGATAGTACAAGGTATTGATGGAATAATGCCTTACCCTCAGGGAGGTGATTGACTATGATCCTTGGCAAAACAGAAGATGTGCTGGAAAATAACAATTAGAATCAGGACTCCTGCAAGTTTAATTGGGAAGATGGTGCTTAGTTATTTATACTAAAACTGTGAATGCTTGCTTCAATGTATGCATGTATAAATTTATATATATAGTTGCATAGATATAGATATATATACTACGTACTCTCTTCTTTCACTCTAATGTGCAGCTATATTCTGTGTTTAAAAACAATACTTGAAATGTCCTTTTTCAAATAACTTTAGAATGCTTTAGATAGTTAATATTAAATATTTATTCTTATTTGGATTTTCAGCAAGTTTACATGTTAGAAATCTGAGGCAAATATGATCCATTTTTAGCTAAAACCCCCCAAAAAACCGACATGTTTTGACAGAGCTATAAGAAATTATTGTCAGCATTCAGCAAAAGAGGCCTGTTTGCCTATGATTGACAAGGAGCTAAAGATAGTAATACCTTTGTGACATGTATTGTAAATGGATAAGATAGCTCTGGAAATTTTTAACTTTAAATTTGCTTAGATTGTTATATTGTTATTCTATGCAAGCTTGTTCATTTTATTATTCATCATTTCACTATGTATATTACTTTATTATATGGTCATAGCATAATTCTGGCAAATTATTTTAACATTGAAAAAGCTTGCTAATAGCTAGTTTTATCAATATTACTCACCATTTTTTTAATATATATGCATTGTTCACTGCATTGCAGCAGATCTACACAAAATACATGCTTTAGATGGTCAGGAAACCCCAACATTTTCTTTAATGATTCTGATAGAACATACAATTTTAAACAACCATCCAATTTACTTCTTTTATCAAATTTGCTTAAAGGGACATAATACTCATATGCTAAATCACTTGAAGCTGTCAGGAAAATATCACCTGAGAATCTCTATGTAAAAAAGGAAGAGATTTTACCTCATAACTTCCTCAGCTCAGCAGAGTAAGTGCTGTGTAAAAAGTTATACTTTAGCTGCTGTCTAGCTGCAGTTAAAAAAAAAAAAAGAAGAAGAAATGAACAGCAGCCAAATGCTCAGGTCATTTACTGTGATCTCATGAGATTTCAATTAACTCTCATGAGATTTCATAGTAAACTTCCTTAAACTGAATAGGGAAATAAGATGAGAGCGCATTAAGCTCGCTCCCTTGCTGGTCCCAGGACAAACATACTGATTTGCTGCTTAAAGTAGACATGTGCATTTAGCTTCGGCCGAATTTCGCTTTTGGCTGAATTTTAAACCAATTCGGAGATTTTAATGCATCTGAATTTCCGAATCGGCAACATAACTAAAATCCCGAAAATTATTTATTTTATTTATAAAATATTTTACCAGGAAGGATACATTGAGATTTCTCTGAATAAATCAGTTTCCAAATTTTTGGATCCATTATTTATATTCGGAATTTTTCATTGTTTTAATCTAAACCACAGTTCCCCGACATTGCTGACAATAACTAAATCAGTAAATAAAGCTATTAACCCCTAAACATCACCAACACCAATTAAATCACTAAATAAAGCTATTAACCCCTAAACCGCCGTTCCCCAACATTGCCGACACTAACTAATCCTATTAACCCCTAAACCACAGTTCCCCGATATCGCCTACAGTAACTAAACCTATTAACCCCTAAACCGCAGTCCCCCGACATCGCCGACAATAACTAAACCTATAAACCACTAAACATCACCAACACCAATTAAATCACTAAATAAAGCTATTAACCCCTAAACCGCCGTTCCCCCGACATTGCCAACACTAACTAATCCTATTAACCCCTAAACCACAGTTCCCCGACATTGCCGACACTAACTAATCCTATTAACCCCTAAACTGCAGTTCCCAAACATCGCCAACACTAACTAAACCTATTAACCCTTAAACCGCCTTCCCAAACATCACCAACACTAACTAAACATAGCACCCCTAACTTTAGCATAATTAAAATAGACCTAAATTAAAGTTACAATTATTAACTAACTATTTAAAAATAAATACAAACTTACCTGTGAAATAAAAATAAAAGCTATGTTTACACTAATAAAACCTAGCATTACTAAAAATAAAAAAACCTAACATTACTAAAAAATTAAAACTACGATTGCTAAAAATTATAAATAATAAAATTACAAAAAATAAAAAAACTACCATTACAAAATAAAAACCACCCCAAAATAAAAAACCCTAATCTATAATAAACTACCAAGGGTCCTTAAAAGGGCCTTTTGTAGGGCATTGCCCTAAAGTAAACAGCTCTTTTGCAAACAAATAAAAACAAACACCCCCTAACATTACAAACCCCCACCCCCAAACCCACAAAATAAAAAAAACCTAACTTAAAAAAGCTAAGCTACCCATTGCCCTGAAAAGGGCATTCAGCTCTTTTACTGACCTTTTACTGCCATTAAACTAAAAAAAGTCCTAATCTTAAAAAACAACAACAAAAACCTAACTCTATCCCCAAAATCAGTGCTCACAGTTGCTGAAGTCCGTCAAAAGATATTTATCCCAGCAGTGAAGCATCTTCATCTAGGTGGCTCCGTCTGTATCCATCGCAGCACTGGCATCTTCTATCTTCATCCCATAGGAGGCGGAGCAGTCAGTGGATGTGCGGAGGAGGTTCAGGTGGTGGTCCATCGATCTGACGGGGAGGTCCTCTTCATGTGATCGTCCATGATTGATTTGAACAGCCAATAGGATTTAAGCAGCTCTCATTCCTATTGGCTGATTCAAAAACCTTGCATTGAATCCTCAGTGTGTGGCGGACGATCGCAAGAAGAGGACCTCCACGTCAGATCGATGGACCTCCGCCTGAACCTCCGCCTGGACCTCTGCCTCCACCTCCGCACATCGACTGCTCCGTCTCTGCAGGGATGAATAATATGCCGGTCCCGCGATGGATGAAGATGGAGCCGTCTGGATGAAGATGCTTCGCCGCTGGGATGAAGATCGTTCGCCGGATTTCAGCAACTGTGAGTAACAATTTTGGGGTTAGTGTTAGGTTTTTTTTTTTTTTTTTGTTTTTTTAGATTAGGGCTTTTTTATTTTAAAGGGCTGAAAAAGAGCTGAATGCCCATTTAAGGGCAGTAAAAGAGCTGAATGCCCATACAAATGCCCTTTTCAGTGCAATGGGTAGATAAGGTTTTTTTTAGTTAGGTTTTTTTTTATTTTGTGGGTTGGGGGGTTGGGGGTTGTAATGTAAGGGGGTGTTTGTTGTACTCTTTTTTAGCAAAAGAGCTGTTAACTTTAGGGCAATGCCCTACAAAAGGCCCTTTTAAGGGCCCTTGGTAGTTTATTATAGATTAGTTTTTTTTTATTTTGTGGTGTTTTTTTTAAATTAGAATAGGAATATTTTTTATTATTTTGGATAATTTAGTTTGTTATTGGTAATTTTTTTTTATTTTTTGTAATTTTAGTGTTTATTATTTTTTGTAATTGTAGTTTTAATTTTTTAGTAATCTTACGGCCAGATTACAAGTTTTGCGGTAGAAGCTATGCAGTGCTAAATAGCAGTTTTTTCTCACCGCTCACTTACCTGCAGCGCTGGTATTACAGGTTTTTACAAACCCGACGTTAAAAGGCAAGAAGTGAGCATTGAGCAAGATTGTGCTCCTTACCGCACTCCAATACCAGCGCTTCTTAAGTCAGCGGTGAGCTGGTCGTACGTGCTCGTGCATGATTTCCCCCATAGGAATCAGTGGGGAGAGCCGACTGAGTCTAACACCTGCCAAAAAGCAGCGTAAAACTCAGTAACGCAGCCCCATTGATTCCTATGAGGAAATAAAAGTTATGCTTACACCTAACACCCTAACATGAACCCTGAGTCTAAACACCCCTAATCTTACACTTATTAACCCCTAATCTGCCACCCCCGACATCGTCGCCACCTACATTATACTTATTAACCCTAATCTGCCGCTCCGGACACCGCCGCCACCTACATTATACTTATGAACCCCTAATCTGCTGCCCCCAACATCGCCAACACCTACATTATATTTATTAACCCCTTATTTCCCTCCCCCAATGTCGCCGCAACCTAACTACACTTATTAGCCCCTAATCTGCCGCCCCCAATTGTTTTTAATTTAGTTAATTGTATTTAATTTAGTTAATTTATTTAATTGTAGTGTAGTGTTAGGTGTTAGTGTAACTTAGGTTAGGTTTTATTTTACAGGTCAATTTGTATTTATTTTAGCTAGGTAACTATTTAATAACTATTGTACCTAGTTAAAATAAATACAAACTTGCCTGTAAAATAAAAATAAACCCTAATTTTATAGGTAAGTATTTAGATTTAAATAGGAATTATTTAGTTAATTATAGTAGGTTTTATTTAGATTTATTTAAATTATATTTAAGTTAGGGGGTGTTAGGGTTAGGCTTAGACTTAGATTTAGGGTTAATACATTTAATATTGTGGCGGCGACGTTAGGGACGGCAGATTAGGGGTTAATAAATGTAGGTAGGTGGCGGCAATGTTAGGGATAGCAGATAAGGGGTTAATATTATTTAACTAGTGTTTGCAAGGCAGGAGTGCGGTGGTTTAGGGGTTAATATGTTTATTATAGTGGTGGCGATGTCCGGAGCAGCAGATTAGGGGTTAAAAAATTTATTTTAGTATTTGCAATACGGGAGGGCCTCGGTTTAGGGGTTAATAGGTAGTTTATGGGTGTTAGTGTATTTTTTAGCACTTTAGTTATGAGTTTTATGCTACAGGGTTGTACCATAAAACTCTTAACTACTGACTTTAGGATGCGTTAGGGATCTTGGAGGTATAGGGTGTACCGCTCACTTTTTGGCCTCCCAGGACAGACTCGTAATACCGGTACTATGGAAGTCTCATAGAAAAAAGACTTTAGAAGTTTACGTAAATCGTTTTGCGGTAAGGCCAAAGAAGTGTGCGGTGCCCCTAAACCTGCAAGACTCGTAATAGCAGCGGGCGTAAAAAATCAGCATTAGGACCTGTTAAAGCTGCTTTTTTACCTTAACGCACAACTCGTAATCTAGCCGTTAGGTTTTTGTAATGGAATTTTTTTTATTTTTGTCATTTTTTTTTTTTAGATTAGGCATTTTTTATTTTTGAATGGGTGAAAAAGAGCTGAATGCCCTTGTAAGGACAATGCCCATACAAATGCCCTTTTCAGGGCAATGGGTAGATTGCATTTATTTTTATTTTGTGGGTTTGATGGGGTTTGCAATGTTAGGCGGTGTTTGTTTTTAACAAAAGAGCTGTTAACTTTAGGGCAATGCACTACCAAGGGCCCTTTTAAGGGCCCTTGGTAGTTTATTATAGATTAGTTTTTTTTATTTTGGGGTGTTTTTTTTAAACAGGGTATTAGAATAGGAATAATAAAAATTTTTGGATAATTTTGTTTGTTATTGGTATTTTTTAATTTTTTTGTAATTTTAGTGTTTAATATTTTTTGAAATTGTAGTTTAAATCTTTTAGTAATCTTAGTTTTTTTTATTTTTAGTAATGTTAGTTTTTTTATAGTAATGTTAGGTTTTATTAGTGTAAGCTTAGCTTTTATTTTATTTTACAGGTATGTTTGTATTTATTTATTTGGTTTCAAAAGAGCTTTATTAAAGATCATATAAGTATTACAAACTGTTCAACGTTTTATGTTTACATGTGATTTTCAGGATGTTGGCACCCAGTTCCTTATACAATAAACTTTTCTTTGAAATTGCAAAGTGTCCATGCGTGGTTATTTTAATTTAACATTTAAGGTCAGTGACCATATATATATTTTAGCCCACGCAAATCTGGAAACAGAAGTCAAATCAACATGTGCAAAGAGATAGAAAGTAAAGTACACATTCAAAGCTGTTCTCAATACAATTTAATATGTAAAAAAATAAAAAAAATGAAAAAATGAACCTCTCGACCCATTGTGCACTCCTCTAAAAGATCTATGATGCTGAATTTCTACTCTGACAGTCTGACTGGTTCCTTCATCACCTCTTAACCTGAGTGTGTTTTGCACTCATTCCATTGTGCTAGCATGAGTTCATGTATATCTGGGGCGCGATCCGATATAGATCGCAGTTTGCGGCGCAAGCGAGGGAACCGGCGTCGCCCACAGTTTCAGCTCGCAACTCGAGCTATCCTATATAAGTCGCCGTCAGATGCTAACGTGCCGTAAGTCTGACAAACCAGCGATGTCCAGAAATCTGCGCAAGTACAAATTTCTGGCGTCGCCAGTGACTTGCGGCACGTTAGAAACTGCCGGCGCCTATAAAACCTGACTAAAGTCTAAAACACCCGCACTGTCTAACACGCCTCCTAAACATAGCCCGACAAGTCTAACACGCCTCTCTAACAAAGCCCGACACGTCTAACCCTCTATCCGCTATCCCCCCTCACTATCCTAACAATAAAAAAGCTATTAACCCCTAAACCGCCGCTCCCGTACCCCGCCGCCAGCTATATTATATCTATAACCCCCTAAAGTGAGCCCCTAACACCGCCGCCATCTCTATTAAAATGATTAACCCCTAATTTAATCTACCTACCCCGCCGCCAGCTATATTATCTATATTAACCCTAAGTATATTATAGTTAATATAGGTATTACATTATATATATTAACTATATTAACCCTAATTATATTAGGGTTGATATAGTTAATATAGTTACTATAGTATTTATATTAACTATATTAACTCTATCTAACCCTAACTAAATTTATATTAAATTAATCTAATTCATTTATAAACTAAAATATTCCTATTTAAATCTAAATACTTACCTATAACATAAACCCTAAGATAGCTACAATATAATTAATAATTACATTGTAGCTATGTTAGGGTTAATATTTATTTTACAGGTAAATTGTTAATTATTTTAACTAGGTATAATAGCTATTAAATAGTTATTAACTATTTAATATCTACCTAGTTAAAATAATTACCCAATTACCTGTAAAATAAATCCTAACCTAAGTTACAAATACACCTACACTATCAATAAATTTAATAAACTACAAACATCTATCTAATAATACAATTAAATTAACTAAACTAAATTACAAAAAAAAACAAACACTAAGTTACAAAAAATAAAAAAAAGATTACAAGATTTTTAAGCTAATTACACCTATTCTAAGCCCCCTAATAAAATAATAAACCCCCAAAATAAAAAAAATTCCCTGCCCTATTCTAAATTAATCAAATTTCAAAGCTCTTTACCTTACCAGCCCTTAAAAGGGCCTTTTGTGGGGCATGCCCCAAAGAATTCAGCTCTTTTGCATACAAATACAATCCCCCCCCCCATTACAACCCACCACCCACATACCCCTATTCTAAAACCACCCAAACCCCCCTTAAAAAAGCCTAACACTACCCCCCTGAAGATCTCCCTACCTTGTCTTCACCACACCGGGCCGAACCGCCAATCAGATTGAGCTCGCATTCTATTGGCTGATCGGAACAGCCAATAGAATGCGAGCTCAATCTGATTGGCTGATTGGATCAGCCAATCGGATTGAACTTGAATCTGATTGGCTGATTCAATCAGCCAATCAGATTTTTCTAATTTAATTCCGATTGGCTGATAGAATCCTATCAGCCAATCGGAATTCGGCGGACGCCATCTTGGATGACGTCATTTAAAGGTACCTTATTCGTAGTTCAGCAGTCGGCCGGGATGGATGCTCCGCGGCGGCGGAGCAAAGAAAGAAGATTGAAGATGCCGCCGGAAGAATGAAGACTTTGCTGCCGCTTGGAGGAAGACGTCGCCGGAGGAAGAATTCTTCTTTGCCGCTTGGAGGAAGACATCGCCCGGATCGGATCAGGAGTTCGGCCCGGTGTGGTGAAGACAAGGTAGGGAGATCTTCAGGGGGGTAGTGTTAGGCTTTTTTAAGGGGGGTTTGGGTGGTTTTAGAATAGGGGTATGTGGGTGGTGGGTTGTAATGGGGGGGGGGGGGGCATTGTATTTGTATGCAAAAGAGCTGAATTCTTTGGGGCATGCCCCACAAAAGGCCCTTTTAAGGGCTGGTAAGGTAAAGAGCTTTGAAATTTGATTAATTTAGAATAGGGCAGGGAATTTTTTTTATTTTGGGGGTTTATTATTTTATTAGGGGGCTTAGAATAGGTGTAATTAGCTTAAAAATCTTGTAATCTTTTTTTTATTTTTTGTAACTTAGTGGGTTTTTTTTTTGTAATTTAGTTTAGTTAATTTAATTGTATTTTTAGATAGATGTTTGTAGTTTATTAAATTTATTGATAGTGTAGGTGTATTTGTAACTTAGGTTAGGATTTATTTTACAGGTAATTGGGTAATTATTTTAACTAGGTAGATATTAAATAGTTAATAACTATTTAATAGCTATTATACCTAGTTAAAATAATTAACAATTTACCTGTAAAATAAATATTAACCCTAACATAGCTACAATGTAATTATTAATTATATTGTAGCTATCTTAGGGTTTATGTTATAGGTAAGTATTTAGTTTTAAATAGGAATATTTTAGTTTATAAATGAATTAGATTAATTTAATATAAATTTAGTTAGGGTTAGATAGAGTTAATATAGTTAATATAAATACTATAGTAACTATATTAACTATATTAACCCTAATATAATTAGGGTTAATATAGTTAATATATATAATGTAATACCTATATTAACTATAATATACTTAGGGTTAACATAGATAATATAGCTGGCGGCGGGGTAGGTAGATTAAATTAGGGGTTAATCATTTTAATAGAGATGGCGGCGGTGTAAGGGGCTTACATTAGGGGTTAATAATATTAATATAGCTGGCGGCGGTATAAGGGGATTAGATTAGGGGTTAATAATTTTTATATAGGTGGCGGCGGTGTAAGGGGTCAGATTAGGGGATAGATAAGGTAGATGACAGCGGTGTAAGGGGTTCTAATTAGGGGATAGATAAGGTAGATGGCGGCGGTTTTAGGGGCTCACAGTAGGGGGTTAGTTTATGTAGATGGCGGCGGGGTCCGGGAGCGGCGGTTAAGGGGTTAATAACTTTATTAGGGATTTCGGGGGGGGGGGGGATCGCGGTTGACAGGTAGATAGACATTGCGCATGCGTTAGGTGTTAGGTTTATTTTAGCAGATCGCGGTTGACAGGGAGATAGACATTGCGCATGCGTTAGGTGTTAGGTTTATTTTAGAAGATCGCGGTTGACAGGGAGATAGACATTGCGCATGCGTTAGGTTTATTTTAGCAGCCAGTTTAGGGAGTTACGGGGCTCCAATAGTCAGCGTAAGGCTTCTTATGGCTGCTTTTTGTGGCGAGGTGAAAATGGAGTAAGTTTTCTCCATTTTCGCCACGTAAGTCCTTACGCTGCATATTGGATACCAAACTGCGCGGGTTTGGTATACCTGCCTATAGCCCAAAAAACTACGGGCGACGGCAGAAATATACGCGCGTAACTTCTAGGTTATGCCGTATATGTGATACCAAACCCGCGCAAATATTGGCGTCGCCGGCTTTTGCGGGCGACGATTTTTATCGGATGGACCCCCCGATGTACCTTGCTGCATGCGGTGATACCTTTCTAGATGTATTTGGGTGTCTACCTGACTTTGCCATTCCCCAACCATTGGAATAATCCTAGTTTTCCAGTGTTTCGTGATTAGCATTTTAGCACTGTTCAACATAACTAACTAACTCAAGGCTTTACTCGCTTTGCTGTCGAGTTTGGGAAAGAAATAAGAATGTCTTGGGACTGTTCTGTAGTGGTTTCCCTGTTGCTGTTTCAATGTGATCTAGAATCTCCATCTAGTATGTGTCCTGTCCAGGGCAGTCCCGCAAATATGTGTGGGGGTCCCCTCCCCCCCACATTCTCTCCAGCACTTCCCCAAAGCTGTTTAATATATGTGTTGCAATCTACTAGCGGTGAGATACCACCTGGATAAGAATTTGTACCTGGATTCCTGGATTGAGACTGATGATTGTTTTACAATCTGGAACGCTATCTGCCATTCTTGAAAGCCTATTTCGGTTTGTAGTTCCTTTTCCCATGCTTTGGTGTATGAATGTAGCAAGTGTGTGTCCTATGCTAATAAAAGTCTATATAAGAGTGATATTGCATGTGCTGTTGGTGTTTTGCGTAGGCAAACACTCTCAAAAGGAGTCATTTGTCTTGTGAGGTTGTGTTTATGCTTATGTGTCGCTAAGAAGTGAATGAGCTGGAAGTGTGAAAGCCAGTTCATATTGACTTCGGATATGCTATATTTGATTTCTGAGAGGGGTTTAAGTTTGTTCCCATCGATCAAAGCTGAGATTGTCCATTCCCTTAAGGGTGTTTTTTGATCTAGTCTTTTCTCTTTGTGGTTCCAAGGAACTGCAGGGTTTTGATAGGTAGGTGTCATTGGAGAGAACCATGAGGATATGTTTGTTGAAGTAATTAGAATTCTGTCCCAATTGGTGTAGAAATCTGAAAATAGCGGGTAGGCTGATGCTGCTGTTGGTCTGTCTTTCCCTAACAGCTATGCCATTATACCGGCATTTCTTGTGCCTAATATGTTGCAGTCCGGTTGCACCTATTCTTTGTTATAGTCATTGTAGCACCAGTCTAAGAGTCTGAGTAAGGTGAGTGCCTGTTTGTATATAAGTATATTAGGAACCCCAAGACCCCCCTTGTCTTTAGGTAAGTAGAGTGCTTTTTTGGGGATTCTAGGTCTGATGTCTCCCCATATGTATTGTTCTATAATACTCTGTATTTGGTGCAAGTAGTTTGTCGGTAAAGGTATGGGTGTAGTCTGAAGTAAGTACAATAATCTGGGTAGCACATTCATTTTAATCACATTGATTCGACCCACCCAGGATATTGATTTGTTTTTCCAGCGAGATAAGTCAGCAATTAGGTTATTCTCCAACATTTTATAGTTAGCTTGAAAAACCTCTTGCTGGTCTGGAGATATATACATTCCTATATATTTCAATTTAAATTTCTGTATTTTTAAGGGGCAATCTTGTAGTTTCCTGTCGAGTGTCTTGGAGTTATATGTAATGTTCAGCAACTCGGACTTTGACAGGTTTAGGTGGAAATTCGAGACTTCTCCGAATTACTTGAAAATGGCTAATGTTTTGGCTAGTGAAACATCGATGTTGGTTAGTGTAAGCAGAATGTCATCTGCGTATAAAGCTAATTTATGTTCACAAGTTTTTGTGATTATCCCTTATATTTGTTTTTCAGTTCGGATTTTTTGGGCTAAAGCTTCAATGTTAATTGCAAAGAGGATTGCGGAGAAGGGGCAGCCCTGTCTTGTGCCATTTCTGATTGAGAAGCTATCTGAAAGAAGGCCATTTACCTTGACCAGGGCTGTTGGGTTTTGATATAGGGTGAAAATGAGATCTGTGAAGGTTTTACTAAATTTCGTCTTGTGTAGGACTGATTTTAGAAATTGCCAATGTACTCTGTCGAACGCCTTTTCAGCATCCATGTAGACCAGGACTAGGGGTATGTATTGTTGTTGGGCATAAGATATTAATTGAAATGTCTTTAGTGTATTGTTGCGTGCTTCCCGTCCAGGGGCAAAGCCTACCTGGTCCGGGTGTATTAGTTTGGGGAGAAATTTATTAACTCTGGTGGCCATAATTTTTGCAAAAATTTTAATATCCAAATTTAGAAGTGAAATAGGGAGAACATTTTCCGGCTTATCCAGGTTCTTACCCTGTTTGGGGAGTACTGTAATATGTGCCTCTAACATTTGGTCAGAGAATCCTTTCTCTTTTAATAAAGAGTTGAACAGAGATGTAAGGGGAGCCAACATATGATGCATATATTTATACCCAAGCCATCTGGGCCTGGGCTTTTACTGTTGGGCATGTGTTTAATAGCTGTCTTAATTTTATCGGGTGTTATTGGTGAATCAAGGAATTCTGTGTCTTTCTGATCTAGTGTGCGTAGTTGTAGGTCAGATAGGAAACTGTTCATATCATCTTGTCGTCAGTCATTTTGGATGTTGTACAATGCCTCGTAGTATCGCCTAAATGTCTCAGCAATATGTAAGCTGTCTTTATGTGTTTGGCTTGCTGCGTCTGAAAGTGTGTGAATATGTGTTCAATTCTTTCCGTCTGAGTGGTTTAGCTAGGGAAGAGCCTGTCTTATCATTTATGTCAATATATCTTTGTTGTATTATAGTAGCTTTTCGCTGATATTCTTAAATTTATATTTATTTTAACTAAGTAGTTAGTAAATAGTTATATTGTAGCTAGCTTAGATTTTATTTTTATTTTATAGGTAAGTTTGTATTTATTTATTTTTAAATCAAGGTTTTTTATTAAGGTATTAGGCGATACAATATTCATAATGCAATGACATGGATGCTTTCTCAACAATATGACAACAAATCTTTTTAAAAATGAAAAAGAAAAAATACCACAGTATCTTCACAAGTTACCAATATCTTTTCACAAACACAACTCCAGAAATTTGCCAGACGTCAATTAGCTAGAGTTACATCTAAACATTGAAAATAATTATGATAACTATTCTGTGAGCACACATGTCAAACCAAAATTCTAATTTAACATATACATATATATTACTGCTCTTATAAGGATACCTTAGATTTTTATTATATTTATTGAGATTATTGTGGTTATTGTGATACCTCTTTATCAGGGTATGCTGCCAAATAGAATGATATTTTAAACTGAACTTCTTAGATTAATAATAAACTATCTTGAATGAGAGGTGCAATACTTTAAGATAGTTTATGTAACTCTATATGGTATATTAAGTAAAATAGTAAAGTAATAATGACATATAAGGTTAAGTAGGTACTGTATGTATGGGATAACTAATCCTGCAACTTATAGTATATGAGAAAATAAAAAAAAATATTGATGGAGCTTGAAGAATTGAAAGTGGACAGATAAAATGGAATTGAATGCCCAGATGAGAGCACTTTTATAAAATGAGTCATAAGTCTAATATGATGGGTGGTCTAGTGACGATTAAGAAGGTAGGTCACTCGCAATGTTCAGAACCAAGGATATTTATATTTATTGAGTTGGGTTTACTATATTGAAATCTACATATACTTATGTCTATGTGGTAGGGGCATAGACACTAGACAACCAGTGCTACGTAGCAATTTGAAGTCACCAAAGGACACAATTAAACCATCCTCCCTATTCGCTTAATTAGAAATTGGGACTACAAATCTGGGAGTTATTACATATAAGAGGCCATGAGATAGCCTTGACCCCGAGGATAATCCAGTCCTCTAATCAGAATATTTATTACCTGTTGGGCATCTTTGACACAAAACTAGTCAAGGCCGACCGTCTCGGCCGCCGACGGCAGGCCCCACCAGTATAGGTATATGCTTGAATATAATTGAACCTATATCCTAAATAAAAGCAGTGCAAAAGGATCCATATGAGAATACTTATTAAGAGGGATCTAGTTCTCCCAGGGAACAGGCCGGCAATTGTTGGGTCAGCTATAATTCCCTTGAGAAGAAAATTAAATTATCCATCTATAAGTTTGCTAGACTGGGATAGTATGAGTGCCTAAACCACCTTTGTATGTGACTGGAAACTGAACAATAAAGATAAAAATAATAATGACAAGAAAGTGTGAGTAATGCTAGAAGTCTGACTTCAACCACATTAGATTTTCATGTATCCATTGCAAAACAGTCATTTAAATATGGGGAAACCAAGTTTCCTGAGCTCAACCCAAATGCTACTAAGTAATCCTGGTACTAGCCATAATAATATACTGTATTGTGCTTCGTCATCTAAGACACGGTTACCCCACTCCCGTCCTTAAAGTCTTTTGGCCACTGTGGAAACATCATGGTTTTTGCTGCAGCCTGTACACAAATAGGTTTGAGCAGAGGGACCGCAGAGGAGGTTTGCGGTAACCATCCCATTCTTTCATGACCATTTGTATCAGTGCAGAGGCGTACTTGGGCTCCGTAGGAGGCTGATATCTAGGTGCTGATTTGTAGCTTCCCAGTCTCTTAGTATTTGCAGCTGCATCCTCACTCTGCGCTTGAAATGGAGCAACTAGGGTGGCACCCTCATAACCAGCCTGTCTAAGGGCTTCTGGGTAGTCTGTTTCCTCTGGTGCTTTCCTCGCTACCGCAATCGGCTTGTGCACGCTTACAGGTTTCTGATACTCTGCCTGCAGGGTACATACATGTGGGTGCCCACTGTGGTATTGCAAGCACCAGTGCTATCAGCGATGTGCCTAGACAACTGGGCAAATTTTTCATCAAGTGAATCTTTCAGTGTTAGCAGGATAGTATCCGAGTTTTGCATTGCTTAGTCCATTTTTAATATGTACCTGTGTTTTCAGCAGATGAACACTGCTATACCCAGTTGATCCTGTAACCGGGGGGGGGGGGAGATGGTGTTGTGAGGTAGGCCTCAGCCTTCCGACTTGAGTAAACCTACTATGTTCTTCTACCAAGGCTTGAAATGGTATCTCCTGAATCAGGGCTGGTTCCCCTGAAGGCAAACAAAGTTAATATGTAGAAATCCGTAGATATACCAAAATATTTTTCAATTTATGTGGTTTGATGTCAGATCTCTAAATAAAGCGTCTGATTATGGCTGCGGCTTAGACACGCCCCCTGTATTTATTTTTAGGTAGTTAGTTAATAATTGTAACTTTAATTTAGGTGTATTTTAATTATGTTAAAGTTAGGGGGTGTTAGGTTTAGGAGTTAATACAGATTAATCTAGGTTTTTGCGATGTGGGGGCGGGCAGTTTAGGGGTTATTAGGTTTAGTTAGTGTCGGCGATGTTGGGGAACTGCGGTTTAAAGGTTAATAGGTTTATCTAGTGTCAGCGATGTCTGGGAACTGCAGTTTAGGGGTTAATAGGTTTAGTTAGTGTCGGCGATGTTTGGGAACTACGGTTTAGGGGTTAATAGGTTTAGTTAGTGTTGCCGATGTTTGGGAACTACGGTTTAGGGGTTAATAGGTTTAGTTAGTGTTGCCGATGTCAGGGAACTGCAGTTTAGGGGTTAATAGCTTTATTAAGTGGTTTAGTTAGTGTCGGCAATGTCGGGGAACTGCGGTTTAGGGGTTAAAAGATTTAGATGGTGTTGGCGATGTGGGGCGGTGGCGATTTAGGTGTTAACAGCTTTAGTTAGTGTTAACTATGTGGGGGACTGCGGTTTAGAGGATAATAGCTTTATTTAGTGTCGGTGAAGTGGATCGCGGCGGTGGCTATAAATAATTTTGTTTCGGCAATCGCCGGCATATTAGTTATGTTTAGTTAAATCGTTTTTTCGTATCCTTTTGTTTTTTCGGATCCATTCTTTATTCATATGCATTATTCTATTCTAAACTTTAGAATAGAATAATGAATATAAATAAGGAATGGATTCGAAAAAAAAACGAACGGATCCAAAAACATTGCTTAACATAACTAATTTGCTGAAACAAAATTATTTATTTAACTAATGAAAACGAAACGAAACAAATTTTTTAGTGTTGCACATGTCTAGCTTAAAGTCCTTTACAATGGGGTGTGAATACTTAGGACATTTTGAGGTAAAATATCTTCCTTTTTTACATAGAGATGTTCAGGTGATATTTTCTAGTCAGCTTTTTACAGCTATGCTGCATCAGTTTCAAGTGTTACATTTAAGTATCATGGCCCTTTTTAATTTTCTTGTTTTCCTTTGCTGAAGGAACAGCTTTGCACTACTGGCAGCTAGCTAAACACATCTAGTTAGCCAATCACTAGAGACAAATGTGTGCAGGCACCAATCAGCTGTTAGCTCCCACTAGTGTAGGATATATGCGTATTCTATTTCAACAAGGGATACCACGAGAACAAAGCACATTTGAAAATAAAAGTGAATTTAGAGGAGTATTACAATTACATGCTCTATCTGAAACATGCAAGTTTCATTTTGACTTACCTATCCCTTTAAAATTACAGGGAGTGCAGAATTATTAGGCAAGTTGTATTTTTGAGGATTAATTTTATTATTGAACAACAACCATGTTCTCAATGAACCCAAAAAACTCATTAATATCAAAGCTGAATAGTTTTGGAAGTAGTTTTTAGTTTGTTTTTAGTTATAGCTATTTTAGGGGGATATCTGTGTGTGCAGGTGACTATTACTGTGCATAATTATTAGGCAACTTAACAAAAAACAAATATATACCCATTTCAATTATTTATTTTTACCAGTGAAACCAATATAACATCTCAACATTCACAAATATACATTTCTGACATTCAAAAACAAAACAAAAACAAATCAGTGACCAATATAGCCACCTTTCTTTGCAAGGACACTCAAAAGCCTGCCATCCATGGATTCTGTCAGTGTTTTGATCTGTTCACCATCAACATTGCGTGCAGCAGCAACCACTGCCTCCCAGACACTGTTCAGAGAGGTGTACTGTTTTCCCTCCTTGTAAATCTCACATTTGATGATTGACCACAGGTTCTCAATGGGGTTCAGATCAGGTGAACAAGGAGGCCATGTCATTAGATTTTCTTCTTTTATACCCTTTCTTGCCAGCCACGCTGTGGAGTACTTGGACGCGTGTGATGGAGCATTGTCCTGCATGAAAATCATGTTTTTCTTGAAGGATGCAGACTTCTTCCTGTACCACTGCTTGAAGAAGGTGTCTTCCAGAAACTGGCAGTAGGACTGGGAGTTGAGCTTGACTCCATCCTCAACCCGAAAAGGCCCCACAAGCTCATCTTTGATTATACCAGCCCAAACCAGTACTCCACCTCCACCTTGCTGGCGTCTGAGTCGGACTGGAGCTCTCTGCCCTTTACCAATCCAGCCACGGGCCATCTGGCCCATCAAGACTCACTCTCATTTCATCAGTCCATAAAACCTTAGAAAAATCAGTCTTGAGATATTTCTTGGCCCAGTCTTGACGTTTCAGCTTGTGTGTCTTGTTCAGTGTTGGTCGTCTTTCAGCCTTTCTTACCTTGGCCATGTCTCTGAGTATTGCACACCTTGTGCTTTTGGGCACTCCAGTGATGTTGCAGCTCTGAAATATGGCCAAACTGGTGGCAAGTGGCATCTTGGCAGCTGCACGCTTGACTTTTCTCAGTTCATGGGCAGTTACTTTGCGCCTTGGTTTTTCCACACGCTTCTTGCGACCCTGTTGACTATTTTGAATGAAGCGCTTGATTGTTCGATGATCACGCTTCAGAAGCTTTGCAATTTTAAGAGTGCTGCATCCCTCTGCAAGATATCTCACTATTTTTTACTTTTCTGAGCCTGTCAAGTCCTTCTTTTGACCTATTTTGCCAAAGGAAAGGAAGTTGCCTAATAATTATGCACACCTGATATAGGGTGTTGATGTCATTAGACCACACCCCTTCTCATTACAGAGATGCACATCACCTAATATGCTTAATTGGTAGTAGGCTTTCGAGCCTATACAGCTTGGAGTAAGACAACATGCATAAAGAGGATGATGTGGTCAAAATACTCATTTGCCTAATAATTCTGCACTCCCTGTATTTAAAAACTGTCATATATGTCAATATGCAATGTTTTGCTGTCTTGGGACACACCTTTTTAAACACCTCATTAATGTTGTTTATCTTAGTTCATTAACTGTGACAAATCAGGGACCTATCTAATTAAGTTCCTGCAGAAATCAACCAATCCCTGTGCAGCATGTTGGACTATGTTGGAGAATGCTTTTCATTCTCGCTGGGGGAAGTGGAAACATTACAGTTTTCAGAATTAAATAAAATGCAGGCAAAATAAACTTTGCATTGCTATTTTTTTTTTGCATAGTAAAATGTTTTATGTGAAATTACATTTTGAGTTTAATGTCCCTTTAAGGTATAAATTGAATAGTTGCAATCATAATTACAAAAGGAACGCATATATTGCAGCGTAATTTTGAGACTGAGTAGACAAAGTAATAACAACAGCTAAATTAGATGGACATGAGACCCAAATGTTTTATTTTGTAATTCAGCTAGTGCTAGAACATACCATTTTTAAACAATATTCTAATTTAATTCTATTATCTAATTTGCATTGTTTTGCAGTTCTGGGAAACACCTTTTGAAGGACCTATAAAGCAAAATTTGTATATGTGTATAGCATATATCACCAAATGATCACTACACTATATGCACTGTATGCAATAATTTATACAGTTTTGCAAATAAGGAGCAGAGCAAGGGATAAACATTTTGAATAGTTTAGTGGAATTAATTTGTCTGCCGTCCTTTTTGGTGGTAGGGCCAGATCTATAATTTTGGCGATAGAGACTATGGGACCGGTTTGTATTTGATAATGGTGACATTTAGTGAATGTTAATAGTGTTTTGCAAGATAAATTCATCTTCTATAGGGTTTATTATCTCGGTATCCGTTTGAAACATAAGTGTGATTACGTATTATTTAATTTGAGATTCATGATTTAGACATTTAAATGTCTTTCTAATTTACTTCTATTATTTAATTTGCTTCCTTCTCTTGTTATCCTTTGCTGAAAGGTTTATCTAGGTAAACTCGGGAGCAGCAAAGAACTTAGGTTCTAGCTGCTGATTGGTGGCTGTATATATATACTGATTGTCATTGGCTCACCCACGTGTTCAATTAGAAACCAGTAGTGCATTGCTGCTCCTTCAACAAATGATACCAAGAGAATGAAGCAAATTTAATAATAGAAGTAAACTGGAAAGTTGTTTAAAATTGTAAGTTCTACCTAAATCATAAAAAAACTTTTTTTTGGTTTCATGTCCATTTAATTAAACATTGTATGGCTGGTACATTTCAAGTTTAATATCATTTTAAAAATGACAAGAGAAAGAAATATTCTGGTTCCCTTTTTAGTGGCAAGTCACAGTTACCCACAATTATCTCAATTAAGTTGCAGAATTATATTGACAGTAGCTCCCTCTAACAGCAACGTATACCACAGGGAGCATCTGTTCTTACCAGCTGGTAGTGTTACAAATGAATAAAAAGCTTACTATAACATTTTAAACATTTAGCTATCCTGCCTATGTGTGTAACAATGCACATAATCATTAAATAGCACCTTTAAAAGAAGAACATTTTTTTTAGTTACATATAATATGCCTAATGTAAACCATATTGTACCATATGGCTGCAATCCTTCACAAGTCTGGTTATATGTCAAATTAGCCCCCTGTATAGTCTCCTTCTCATGTTTTGTTGTCAAAACACAGCTTTTCCAAGTTAAAATTCAAGTGGCCTAGATACAATAAAACTTGTTCATAAAATGGATAGATTGCAGAAAAATATTGCTGCAGAATCACAACTCAATAATTGCAGAATTCATAAAGATTTGTGACTTTAGAATGTAAGCTCACAAGTCCACCTGTCTTGATGATCACTTAAGGTAAAGGTGGTTTACAGCTTACAGTGACCCTTATGATTAATGTAAATGTCTTCTATTATTAAGTAACTGTGTACTATGTTGGCGATTTATAAATATACAATAATAATAATACCTACTCCTTTTCAGATCCTTGGGTTGCGAGATCTGATCAATTATAATCAATGGAGCTGCATCTATGTTGTAACCGTTCACTTCTTGACTCATATAGCCCCATTTATCATTCTTCTTACAGACATTAATTCTCCGGGGCAGTATCGGCTGACGAAATTTAAGATTAAATAAGTAATCTCTTGTGCAACACAGTTACCTGCTCTCATGCAACCAATTACTCAAGAGCAGGGCTTGTCAGTCATCCTGGAGGAATGAGTCCGGGTTGTCTGATGTCCACATTCTTTAAGGAAGTAGCTGTCGTACAGCTGGTGCTTCTTAAAGGGACATTAAACACTTAATAAATGCTTTTTAATTTCTGCTGTGTTTGTGTTTAGCTGTAATTTTCCTCTTACTCATTTACAGTACCCACACATATTATATACCGTTTTTCTCGCCATTAAATTTTCATCATATCTTTTCATTTACTATAAAAAAATTATAAAATATGAGGAAAAAATGGAAAAAAACACACTTTTTCTAACTTTGACCCCCAAAATCTGTTACACATCTACAACCACCAAAAAACACCCATGCTAAAGAGTTTCTAAATTTTGTCCAGAGTTTAGAAATACCCAATGTTTACATGTTCTTTGTCTTTTTTGCAAATTATAAGGCCATAAATACAAGTAGCACTTTGCTATTTCCAAACATCTTTTTTCAAAATTAGTGCTAGTTACATTGGGACACTGATATCTTTCAGGAATCCCTGAATATCCATTGACATGTATTTATTTTTTTTAGAAGACATCCCAAAGTATTGATCTAGGCCCATGTTGGTATATTTCATGCCACCATTTCACCGCCAAATAAAAAAATTGTTCACTTTTTCACAAATTTTTTCACAAACTTTAGGTTTCTCACTGAAATTATTTACAAACAGCATGTGCAATTATGGTATAAATGGTTGTAAAAAAATTCTGGGATCTCCTTTGTTCAGAAATAGCAGACATATATGGCATTGACGTTGCTTTTTGGTAATAAGAAGGCCGCTAAATGCCACTGCGCACCACATGTGTATTATGCCCAGCAGCGAAGGGGTTAATTAGGGAGCATGTAGGGAGCTTTTTGGGGTAATTTTAACTTTAGTGCAGTGTAGTAGACAACCCAAAGTATTGATCTAGGCCAATTTTGGTATATTTCATGACACCATTTCACCGCCAAATGCGATCAAATAAAAAAAAACGTTACATTTTTCCAAATTTTAGGTTTCTCACTGAAATCATTTACAAACATTTTGTGCAATTATGTCACAAATGGTTGTAAATGCTTCTGTGGGATCCC
Organism: Bombina bombina; assembly: GCF_027579735.1. NCBI lineage: Eukaryota > Metazoa > Chordata > Amphibia > Anura > Bombinatoridae > Bombina > Bombina bombina. The sequence continues at coordinate 840,497,131 of NC_069500.1, forward strand.
CTTTGTTCAGAAATAGCACACATATATGACTTTGGTGTTGCTTTTTGGTAATTAGAAGGCTGCTAAATGCCACTGCGCACAACACGTGAATTATGCCCAGGGGTTAATTAGGTAGCTTGTAGGGTTAATTTTAGCTTTTGTGTAGAGATCAGCTTCCCATCTGACACATCAGACCCCCTGATCCCTCCCAAAGAGCTCTCTTCCCTCCCCCACCCCACAATTGTCCCCGCCATCTTAAGTACTGGCAGAAAGTCTGACAGTACTAAAATAAAAGGTATCTTTTTTTTTAATTATATTTTTTAGCATATTTACATATGCTGCTGTGTATGATCCCCCCCTTAGCCCCCAACCTCCCTGATCCCCCCCAAAACAGCTCTCTAACCCTCCCCCTCTGCCTTATTGGGGGCCATCTTGGCTACTGGCAGCTGTCTGCCAGTACCCAGTTTGCAAATAAAAAAGGTTTTATTTTTTTTATTTTTCATTTTTTCTGTAGTGTAGCTCCCCCCCAAAACCAATCCCCCACCCCCTTCCAGATCCCTTAGATTACTTTTAATATGGATTCCCCCCCCCCTTTCTCCCACTTATAAAAAAAAAATTTCTGTAGTGTAGCGGTTCCCACCCGCTCCCTCCCCGTGCACGCGCCCGCCTCCTCCCGTGCATGCACGTGCGCCCGTGCGCGCCCCCGGTGTTCCCGCCCCCTCTCTGACTAAGAAGCCATCGATGGCCGCCCACCCGCCTCCCACTTCAGCTCCCACCCACCAACGAATGCGGTCATCGATGTCCGGTGAAGAGAGGGCCACAGAGTGGCTCTCTCTGCACCGGAGGGGTAAAAATTGTTATTGCAGGATGCCTCAATGTCGAGGCATCCTGCAATAACCGGAAAGCAGCTGGAAGTGATCAGGATCGCTTCCAGCTGCTTTCCAGACCAAGGACGTGCAGGGTACGTCCTTGGTGGTTAAGTGACTTTTTTTTAGAGGACATACCCTGCACGTCCTTGGTCGTTAAGGGGTTAAAGTTTCATTACCTGTTTAAATATTGACAAAATAAGTGTAAAGGTTTAGGGGCCGAATTATCAAGCTCCGAATGGAGCTTGATGCCCCTGTTTCTGCGCGAGTCTTAAGGCTCGCTGGAAACAGCAGTTATGAAGCATCGGTCTAAAGACCGCTGCTCCATAACTTGTCCGTCTGCTCTGAGGCCGCGGACATCAATTCACCTGATCCTATACAATTGGGCTGATTGACACCCCCTGCTAGCAGCAGCGAATCTGCAGGGGGCTGCATTGCACAAGCAGTTCACAAGAACTGCTTGTGCAATGATAAATGCTGACAGCGTATGCTGTCTGCATTTATCGATGTGCGACAGACATGATATGCTTGATACTTGATATAGACATGATACCACAGGGCCGATTTCATAAATCGGCCTCGCAGTGTCTATAAAACAATGGGAGCTGCCATGTTGTAACTTAGGTTACCTTCTCTACTATGGCCAATTAGAGACTGTAATATAGAGGTCACTAAAGTGTGCAGCCAATGTCTGTGTGGGATATAACAGTGTTCTGTTCTTCCATTTCTAATAGGAACTGAAAAGCACACAATTTCAGAATGGAATTACAGGAAAACAAGACAAAATAAATAATGAAAGTGTATGGTAGATTTTTTTATATATATATATATATATATATATATATATATATATATATATATATATATATATATATATATATATATATATTACCATCTCAAAGTGTTTAATGTCCCTTTAACTTTCTGTTGCAGGCACTCATGAGTAAGCCTGCACTGAAATAGCCCCAAAACTGATTATATAGCTTCGTAAACGGGGCCAAAGAATGTGTTCCACTGTTAATGATATCCACACCACAAAAACGTCTTTAAAACGAAGAAAAGATAATTATATATTGACTGTACTTTTTTTTTTTAACAATGTACTGAATAAAATGGGTTTAAAACAAAGATTACAGGTTAAGGGGTACAAAACAAGCCTTTAACACATATCTGTCAACGTACAACAGAGTTTGCATCAGCTTTACATAACATAAGGTAACATTTGTGGGAAACCAAATACTTTTAATACCTTTGCATCAATATTCAGTTGTGGTTTTCTTTTTGAATTTGATATCCCAAGGATATAAATGTTTGTAGGAAGAACAGTTAGTTATGTGCATTCATCTTAGTATCACATATTATTCTGTGATATAATATGACTGAATAATGTACAAATGTGTATATGTGACATATACACATTTTTACATTATTCAGTCATATTATAATGATGATATTTTATCATTTTTTGTTTACCGTATTTATTTACAAATATACCCAATAAACTTACATTAACATATTTTCATATCAGAATAAGTTATTGAATTAAAACACTATAGGCTAGATTACGAGTTTTGCGTTATGAGGTGTGCGGTGCTAACTTGCACGTTATTGTCACCACTCACTTACCTACAGCGCTGGTATTACGGGTTTTTATAAACCCGGCGTTATTAGGGAAGAAGTGAGCGTAGAGCAAAATTAAGCTCCATACGGCACTCCAATACCAGCGCTGCTTAAGTCAGCGGTGAGCTGGTTGTACGTGCTTGTGCACGATTTCCCCATAGACATCAATGGGGAGAGCCGGCTGAAAAAAAGCCTAACACCTGCAAAAATGCAGCATAAAGCTCAGTAACGCAGCCCCATTGATTCCTATGCGGAAACAAAATTTATGTTTACACCTAACACCCTAACATGAACCCAGAGTTTAAACACCCTAACATGAACCCCGAGTTTAAACACCCCTAATCTTACACTTATTAACCCCTAATCTGCCGCCCCCGACATCGCTGACACGTACATTATACTTATTAACCCCTAATCTGCCGCTCCGGACATCGCTGCCACTATAATAAACATATTAACCCCTAAACCTCCACACTCCTGCATCACCAACATTAGTTAAATATTATTAACCCCTGATCTGCCGCCCCTAACATCGCTGCAACCTATCTACATTTATTAACACCTAAGTCTAACCCTAACACCCATTAACTTAAATACAATTAAAATAAATCTAAAGAAAACTACTATTAATAACTAAATAATTCCTATTTAAAACTAAATACTTACCTGTAAAATAAACCCTAAACTAGCTACAATTTAATTAAGACATCCGGCGCGGAGCATCCTCTTCTTCCGACGACTACCCGACGAATGAAGGTTCCTTTAAGTGACGTCATCCAAGATGGTGCCCTTTAGATTTCGATTGGCTGATAGAATGATGGATCAGCCAATAGGATTGAAGTTCAGTCCTATTGGCTGATTGCATCAGCCAATAGGATTTTTTCAACCTTAATTCCGATTGGCTGATAGAATTCTATCAGCCAATCGGAATCTAAGGTACGCCATCTTGGATGAGGTCACTTAAAAGAACCTTCATTAGTCGGGTAGTCGTCGGAAGAAGAGGATGCTCGAGGTAGTCGTCGGAAGAAGAAGATGGACCCGCTCCACGCCGGATGGATGAAGATAGAAGATGCCGTCTGAATGAAGACTTCTGCCCGTCTGGAGGACCACTTCTCCCGGCTTGGATGAAGACTTCTCCCGGCTTCGTTGAGGACTTCTTGCTGCTTCGCTGAGGACTTCTCCCGGCTTCGTTGAGGATGGATGTCGGCTCTTCAAAACTCTAAGTGGATCTTCCGGGGTTAGTGTTAGGTTTTATTAAGGGTTTATTGGGAGTGTTTTAGTTTTAGATTAGGGTTTGGGCAGCAATAGAGCTAAATGCCTTTTTAAGGGCAATGCCCATCCAAATGCCCTTTTCAGGGCAATGGGGAGCTTAGGTTTATTTAAGTTAGCATTTTATTTGGGGGGTTTGGTTGTGTGGGTGGTGGGTTTTATTGTTGGGGGGTTGTTTGTATTTTTTTTTTATAGGTAAAAGAGCTGATTTCTTTGGGGCAATGCCCCGCAAAAGGCCCTTTTAAGAGCTATTGGTAGTCTAGTTTAGGCTAGGGTTTTTCTTTTATTTTGAGGGGCTTTTTTATTTTGATAGGGATATTAGATGTAATTAGTTTAAATATCTTGTAATTTGTTTTTTATTTTGTGTAATTTTGTGTTTGTTTTTGTAATTTTGGTAATTGTATTTAATTTAGTTAATTGTATTTAATTTAGGTAATTTATTTAATTGTAGTGTAAGGTTAGGTTTTATTGTAAGATAGGTTAGGTTTTATTTTACAGGTACATTTGTATTTATTTTAGCTAGGTAGTTATTAAATAGTTAATAACTATTTAGTAACTATTCTACATAGTTAAAATAAATACAAACTTACCTGTAAAATAAAAATAAACCCTAAACTAGGTACAATGTAACTAGGTATAATATCGTAGCTAGTTTAGGGTTTATGTTATAGGTAAGTATTTAGTTATTAATAGTAGGTTTTCTTTATATTTATTTTAATTATATTTAAGTTAGTGGGTGCTAGGGTTAGACTTAGGTTTAGGGGTTAATAACTTTAGTATAGTGGCGGTGACGTTGGGGCAGATTAGGGGTTAATAAATGTAGATAGGTGGTGGCAATGTTAGGGATGGCAGATTAGGGGTTAATAATATTTAACTAGTGTTTGCGAGGCAGGAGGGCGGCGGTTTAGGGGTTAATATGTTTATTCTAGGGGTGGCGATGTTGGGAGTGGCAAATTAGGGGTTAATAATTTTATTTTAGTGTTTGCGATGCGGGAGGGCCGCGGTTTAGGGGTTAATAGGTAGTTTATGGGTGTTAGTGTACTTTTTAGCACTTTAGTTATGAGTTTTATGCTACAGCTTTGTAGTGTAAAATTCAAAACTACGGACTTTAGAATGCGTTACTAATCTTGCGGGATAGGCTGTACCGCTCACTTTTTGGCTTAAAAAAAAAAGCTTGTAATATCGGCACTATGGAAGTCCCATTGAAAAAAGACTTTACGCAAATTGCGTTAGTTAATTTGCGGTACGGCCCAAAAAGTATGCGGGGCAGCTGTACCTACAAGACTCGTAATAGAAGCGGTAGTAAAAAAGCAGCGTTACAAGTCTTAACACTGCTTTTTTACTCAAAACGCAAAACTCGTAATCTATCCGTATATTTTAATTTTTAGGCTTTTGTCATTGGTATTCAGTTTTCAAGGTGATACATAGACAACATTTCTCAAGAAACAAACTCCACATTTTTTTTACCTAAGCAAGACATTTGACTATATATTTTTTTTCTAGTAAAACATTTTGTCTAAAGACAGCATTTTAAAATGAAAGGCAATGTGTATGTTTTATGACTTACAGCATTATATATAACAGTTTGTAACTATTTGACAGTGAATTGTATGAAGACACACAGTTGAGTTCTTGTTTATTTATTTGTATTATCCGTTCATCTACTGTAAAGTTCTAGCTATTTCTACAAAGCAAATGTTGTCAGATTAGTAGCAGCAATTTCTAGCCATCCATTGTAAAAGAAATCGCTTTGAATTAATATGTTAATGAGAGGCACATCCAGATGAGACTATGGCCCCAATTTATCAAAGGTCTTGCGGACCTGATCCGACACTGCGGATCAGGTCCGCAAGACCTCGCTAAATGCAGAGAGCAATACGCTGCTGGTGCAACGCCGCCCCCTGCTGACTCGTGGCCAATCGGCCGCCAGCAGGGAGGTGTCAATCAACCCGATCGTATTTGATCGGGTTGATTTCCGGCGATTCCTGTCCGCCTGCTCAGAGCAGGCGGACAGGGTTATGGAGCAGCGGTCTTTAGACCGCTGCTTCATAATTTGTGTTTCTGGCGAGTCTGAAGACTCGCCAGAAACACGGCCCTTAACGACCGAGGACGTGCAGGGTACGTCCTCAGAAAAAAGGCAGTTAACGCCTGAGGACGTACCCTGCACGTCCTCGGTGTGGAAAGCAGCTGGAAGTGATCCTGCTCGCTTCCAGCTGCTTTCCGGTTATTGCAGTGATGCCTCGATATGGAGGCATCCTGCAATAACCTTTTACGGCCATCCGATGCAGAGAGAGCCACTCTGTGGCCCTCTCTGCACCGGACATCGATGGCCGGTATCATTGGTGGGTGGGAGCCGGTGTGGGAGGTGGGTGGCGGCCATCGATGGCCCTGGTCATGTGGAGGGGGGCGGGATCGTGAGCGGGGAAGTCCGGGGGAGCGCGCGGGCGCGCGCACGTGCACGAGGGGGCGGGCGCGTGCACAGGGAGGGAGCGGGTGGGAACCGCTACACTACAGAAAAAATGTGTCCCAAAACAAAATAAAAGTGGGACATTTAATGTTAAAAAAAAAAACCCTTAGGTGTGATTTAGGTGGTGGGGGTTGGTCCGTGGGGGGGGGGTAATTGAGCTACACTACAGAAAAAATAAAAAAATAAAAAATAAAATAAACATTTGATTGTTCAAACTGGGTACTGGCAGACAGCTGCCAGTACCAAAGATGGCCCCCAATAAGGCTGAGAGGGAGGCTTAGAGAGCTGTTTTGGGGGGGATCAGGGAGGTTGGGGGTTAAGGTGGGATCCTAAACACAGCATATGTAAATATGCTTTTTTTTTTTTTCTTAAAAAAAACCCAAAACTTTTATTTTAGTACTGGCAGACTTTCTGCCAGTACTTAAGATGGCGGGGACAATTGTGGGGTGGGGGAGAGAAGGGAGCTGTTTGGGAGGGATCAGGGGGTGGGATGCGTCAGGTGGGAGGCTGATCTCTACACTAAAGCTAAAATTAATCCTAAAAGCTCCCTACAAACTACCTAATTAACCCCTTCACTGCTAGCCATAATACACGTGTGATGCGCAGCAGCATTTAGCGACTTTCTAATTACCAAAAAGCAACGCCAAAGTCATATATGTCTGCTATTTCTGAACAAAGGGCACCCCAGAGAAGCATTTACAACCATTTGTGCCATAATTGCACAAGCTGTTTGTAAATAATTTCAGTGAGAAACCTAAAATTGTGAAAAAATTAACGTTTTTTTTACTTTGATCTCATTTGGCGGTGAAATGGTGGCATGAAATATACCAAAATGGGCCTAGATCAATACTTGGGGTTGTCTACTACACTGCACTAAAGCTAAAATTAACCCTAGAAGCTCCCTACATGCTCCCTAATTAACCCCATTCACTGCTGGGCATAATACACGTATTGTGCACAGTGGCATTTAGCAGCCTTCTAATTACCAAAAAGCAAAGCCAAAGCCATATATGTCTGCTATTTCTGAACAAAGGGGATCCCAGAGAAGCATTTACAACCATTTATGCTATAATTGCATAAGTTTTTTGTAATTAATTTCAGTGAGAAACCAAAAGTTTGTGAAAAAATTTGTGAAAAAGTGAACAATGTTTTTTATTTGATCGCATTTGGCGGTGAAATAGTGGCATGAAATATACCAAAATGGGCCTAGATCAATACTTTTGGGATGTCTTTGAAAAAAAATATATATACATGTCAATGGATATTCAGGGATTCCTGAAAGATATTAGTGTCCCAATGTAACTAGCGCTAATTTTGAAAAAAAGTGGTTTGGAAATAGCAAAGTGCTACTTGTATTTATGGCCCTATAACTTGCAAAAAAAGCAAAGAAGATGTAAACATTGGGTATTTCTAAACTCAGGACAAAATTTAGAAACTATTTAGCATGGGTGTTCTTTGGTGGTTGTAGATGTGTAACAGATTTTGAGGGTCAAAGTTAGAAAAAGTGTGTTTTTTTTCCATTTTTTCCTCATATTTTATAATGTTTTTTATAGTAAATTATAAGATATGATGAAAATAATGGTATCTTTTGAAAGTCCATTTAATGGCGAGAAAAACGGTATATAATATGTGTGGGTACAGTAAATGAGTAAGAGGAAAATTACAGCTAAACACAAACACCGCAAAAATGTAAAAATAGCCTTGGTCCCAAACGGACAGAAAATGGAAAAGTGCTGCGGTCATTAAGTGGTTAAAGGGCCACTAAACCCAAAATCTTTCTTTCATGATTCAGATAGAACTTACAAATTTAAACAACATTACAATTTACTTCTATTATTTATTTTGCTTCATTTTTTAGATATTCTTATTTGAAGAAAAAGCAATGCACATGGGTGAGCCAATCACATGAGGCTTCTATGTGCAGCAACCAATCAGCAGCTACTGAGCATATCTAGATATGCTTTTCAGCAATGAATATCAAGAGAATAAAACAAATTAGATAATAGAAGTAAATTAGAAAGATGTTTAAAATGCATTCTCTTTCTAAATCATGAAAGAAAAAAATGTGGGTATCATGGCCCTTTAAGTTTATTTTCCTATGTCATCCTGTCTCTAGTTAGAGGTTACAATTACTATTACATGCACTGATGGAAACTTAACTGTGTTCCAGAAATATGATGAAAAGATTGATTATGGATTATAAACCCATTTTTGTCAAGTAGAAAGACATATTGCTATTTTAGGAAAACAACACAAGGGCACCAAATAGGCTAGTAAAGGCACCACAATGGGGTACAAATCAGGTTAAGTACACTCACATAGGAAATGCACCTCCGGGCACTAGTAATGTAGATTGGAACATTACAGTTGCCAGTAATACAGGCTCTTTATAGTGGCCCAAATCATGGTCCCAATGAGTATCAGGATCAGTTAATCTTTCTCCAATACGAAAGCTCAAGTGGGGATTATTACTTCTATAACAAAGGAATATGAAACCATTTGGCCAAGTACAATCTTATACAGGCAAAAATATAAACAGAAGGACACTCACATTTCCACACAGCACCTCCAGTTGCAATCAAAGCAAGCTGGAATTTTACAGCCCCCCAGCTGACTGATGGCCACATTATAGCAGGAACCATTGCTCCTCTGGGGTAAAGGCATTAGTTTGATAAAACAGCCCTGATTAAGCTGAGAAACGTGTTGCTGTTATGTTGAATAAATTATATTTCTCTTGTAAGGTGTATCCAGTCCACGGATTCATCCATTACTTCTGGGATATTCTCCTTCCCAACAGGAAGCTGCAAGAGGACACCCACAGCAGAGCTGTCTATATAGCTCCTCCCCTAACTGCCACTCCCAGTCATTCTCTTGCAGCTCTCGACAAGAAAGGAAGTATCAAGAGATATGTGGTGACTTAGTGTAGTTTATCTTCAATCAAAAGTTTGTTATTTTTAAATGGTACCGGCGTTGTACTGTTTTTACCTCAGGCAGAAATTAGAAGAAGAGTTCTGCCTGAGGTTTTTGATGATCTTAGCAGGTTGTAACTAAGGTACACTGCTATTCTCACACATAACTGAAGAGTAGGGGAACACTTCAGCTGGGGGAATGGCCTGCAGAATTATCTGCTCTGAGGTATGTTCAGTATATTTTTTTCTAGAGAGATGATAATGTCTAGAAAATGCTGACAGTGCCTGATATATTTAAGGTAAGCCTGATTACAGTGATTTAACAAACGACTGGGATCATGCTTGCAGTAAAGGGTAATATTCATGTTACTTGCTCTTATTACTTAGTATGTAAAATGTTTGCATGATATATAAAAAACGTTTTTTACTGAGGGTGATAAATCTTTATTTGGGGCCTAGTTTTCCACATGGCTGACTAGATTTCTCCTAGGAGTAGTTATTATGGCCCTTTCACTTTGAGTACATGGTGGGAGGGGCCTATTTTCGCACTCTAATTGCGTAGTCATTTTTACAGTCTGAAACATCCAGCTTCCCTGAAGGAGTCCCCTGACATATAGGACCTCTGTAAAGGGTTTTTGTGCCTACAAAAGTCGTTTTATGGGCAGGTAGGAGCCACAGTAGAGCTGTGGCAGTTTGCTTGTGACTGCTTATAACGGTTTTACCGTTTTTCTGATTCGTTTTTGAGCCTGAGGGGTTAATCATCCATTTGCAAGTGGGTGCAGTGCTATTTTAGCCTATTATACACACTGTAAAAATTTTGTAGAGTTTACTGCTTTTTTTCACTGTTTTGCAGTTTATGGCACAGTACCGTTTTTTATATTCTGCTTTTTCACATTTATTAAAGTGTTTTCCAAGCTTGCTGGTCTCATTACTAGTCTGTTAAACATGTCTGACATAGAGGAAACTCCTTGTTCATTATGTTTAGAAGCCATTGTGGAACCCCCACTTAGAATGTGTACCAAATGCACTGATCTTACTATAAATTTTAAAGACCATATTCTGGCTTTAAAAGATTTATCACCAGAGGAAATTGACAAGGGGGAAGTTATGCAGACTAACTCTCCCCACGTGTCAGAACCTATAATTCCCGTTCAAGGGACGCCAAGTACATCTAGCGCGCCCATTGCGTATACTTTACAAGACATGGCGGCAGTTATGAATCTTACCCTTACAGAGGTATTGTCCAAACTGCCAGGGTTACAAGGAAAGCGAGACAGCTCTGGGGCTAGAACAAATACAGAGCTCTCTGACGCTTTAGTAGCTATGTCTGATATACCCTCACAATGTGCAGAAGCCGAAGCAGGAGAGCTTCTATCTGTGGGTGATTTTTCTGATTCAGGGAAGACACTTCAACCTGATTCTGATATGTCTACATTTAAATTTAAACTTGAACACCTCCACGTGTTGCTAAGGGAGGTTTTAGCAACTCTGGATGACTGTGACGCCATTGTAGTCCCAGAGAAATTGTATAAGTTGGATAAATACTATGCAGTGCCCGTTTACACTTATGTTTTTCCAATCCCTAAGAGGTTTTCAGAAATTATTACTAAGGAATGGGATAGACCAGGTGTACCGTTCTCTCCCCCTCCTGTTTTTAAAAAGATGTTTCCTATAGATGCCGCTACACGGGACTTGTGGCAGACGGTCCCTAAGGTGGAGGGAGCAGTGTCTACCCTAGCGAAGCGTACAACTATCCCGGTCGAGGACAGTTGTGCTTTTCTAGATCCAATGGACAAAAAATTAGAGGGTTACCTTAAGAAAATTTTTATTCAACAAGGTTTTATTCTCCAGCCTCTTGCATGCATTGCCCCAGTCACTGCTGCTGCGGCTTTCTGGTTTGAGTCTCTAGAAGAGGCTCTACAGGTAGAAACCCTGTTGGATGATATATAAAGCTCTTAAGCTAGCCAATTCATTTGTTTCTGATGCCGTTGTTCATTTAACCAAGCTAACGGCTAAAAACTCAGGTTTTGCTATTCAGGCGCGTAGGGCGCTATGGCTTAAATCCTGGTCAGCTGACGTTACTTCAAAGTCTAAGCTCCTCAACATTCCCTTCAAGGGGCAGACCCTATTTGGGCCTGGACTGAAGGAGATAATTTCTGATATTACTGGAGGAAAAGGTCACGCCCTTCCTCAGGATAGGTCCAACAAATTAAGGACCAAACAGACTAATTTTCGTTCCTTTCGAAACTTCAAGAGTGGCGCAGCTTCAACTTCCTCTAATACAAATCAAGAGGGAAATTTTGCCCAGTCCAAGCCGGTCTGGAGACCTAACCAGGCTTGGAACAAAGGAAAGCAGGCCAAAAAACCTGCTGCTGCCTCTAAAACAGCATGAAGGATCAGCCCCCGATCCGGAAACAGATCTAGTAGGGGGCAGTCTTTCTCTCTTCGCCCAGGCTTGGGCAAGAGATGTCCAGGATTCCTGGGTGTTGGAAATTGTGTCCCAGGGATATCTTTTGGACTTCAAAGCTTCTTCCCCAAAAGGGAGATTTCATCTCTCACAATTATCTGCAAACCAGATAAAGAGAGAGGCATTCTTACATTGTGTTCAAGACCTCCTAGTTATGGGAGTGATCCACCCAGTTCCAAAGGAGGAACAGGGGCAAGGCTTCTATTCAAATCTGTTTGTAGTTCCCAAGAAAGAGGGAACCTTCAGACCAATCTTAGATCTCAAGATCCTAAACAAATTTCGAACCATGGAGACTATTCGAACCATCCTACCTATGATCCAGGAGGGTCAATATATGACTACTGTGGACTTAAAGGATGCTTATCCTCACATTCCGATACACAGAGATCATCATCGGTTTCTCAGGTTTGCCTTCCTAGACAGGCATTACCAGTTTGTGGATCTTCCCTTTGGGTTAGCTACGGCACCAAGAATCTTTACGAAGGTTCTGGGGTCGCTCCTAGCGGTCCTAAGGCTGCGGGGTATAGCAGTAGCCCCTTACCTAGACGACATTCTGATACAGGTGTCGATTTTTCAAATCGCCAGGTTCCATACGGACATTGTTCTGGCATTCCTGAGGTCTCATGGGTGGAAGGTGAACAAAGAAAAGAGTTCTCTATCCCCTCTCACAAGAGATTCCATCCTAGGAACTCTGATAGATTCTGTAGAAATGAAGATTTACCTGACAGAGGCCAGGTTGTCAAAACTTCTAAATTCCTGCCGTGTTCTTTATTCTACTTCTCGCCCTTCAGTGGCTCAGTGTATGGAAGTAATCGGCTTAATGGTAGCGGCAATGGGCATAGTGCCGTTTAACCGCCTACATCTCAGACCGCTGCAACTTTGCATGCTCAGTCAGTGGAATGGGGATTACACAGATTTGTCCCCTCTACTAAATCTGGATCAAGAGACCAGGGATTCTCTTCTCTGGTGGCTATCTCGGGTCCATCTGTCCAAGGGTATGACCTTCCGCAGGCCAGATTGGACAATAGTAACGACAGATGCCAGCCTTCTGGGCTGGGGTGCAGTCTGGAACTCCCTGAAGGCTCAGGGCTCGTGGACTCAGGAGGAGGCACTCCTTCCGATAAACATCAACCATCAAGGGGGAACAAGGAGTTCCCTAGCAATGTTGGAGGTTTCAAAAATAATTCTATGGGCAGAGGTTCACTCTTACCATCTATCAGGTATCCATATCCAAGGAGTAGAGAACTGGGAGGCGGATTTTCTAAGTCGGCAGACTTTTCATCTGGGGGAGTGGGAACTCCATCCGGAGGTATTTGCACAAGCCAGAACTGGATCTCATGGCTTCTCGTCAGAACGCCAAGCTTCCTTGTTACGGATCCAGGTCCAGGGATCCCAAGGCAGCGCTGATAGATGCTCTAGCAGCGCTTTGGTCCTTCAACCTGGCTTATGTGTTTCCACCGTTTCCTCTGCTCCCTTGTCTGATTGCCAAGATCAAGCAGGAGAGAGCTTCAGTGATTTTGATAGCCCTTGCGTGGCCACGCAGGACTTGGTATGCAGATCTGGTGGACATGTCATCCCTTCCACCATGGACTCTGCCGCTGAGGCAGGACCTTCTACTTCAGGGTCCTTTCAACCATCCAAATCTAATTTCTCTGCATCTGACTGCTTGGAGATTGAACGCTTGATTTTATCAAAGCGTGGTTTCTCTGAGTCGGTCATTGATACCTTAATTCAGGCTCGAAAGCCGGTCACCAGGAAAATCTATCATAAGATTTGGTGTAGATATTGGTGTGAATCCAAAGGTTACTCATGGAGTAAGGTCAGGATTCCTAGGATATTATCTTTTCTCCAAGAAGGATTGGAGAAGGGATTGTCAGCTAGTTCCTTAAAGGGACAGATTTCTGCTCTGTCTATTCTTTTGCACAAGCGTCTGGCTGATACTCCAGATGTTCAGGTGTTTTGTCAGGCTTTAGTTAGAATCAAGCCTGTGTTTAAACCTGTTGCTCCGCCATGGAGTTTAAATTTGGTTCTTAAGGTTCTGCAAGGAGATCCGTTTGAACCTTTGCATTCCATAGATATTAAACTTTTATCTTGAAAAGTTCTGTTTTTAGTAGCTATCTCCTTGGCTCGAAGAGTTTCAGAGATATCTGCTTTACAATGTGATTCCCCTTATCTCATTTTCCATGCAGATAAGGTAGTGTTACGTACCAAACCTAGTTTTCTTCCTAAGGTGGTATCTAATAAAAATATCAATCAGGAGATTGTTGTTCCTTCACTATGTCCTAATCCTTCTTCAAAGAAGGAACGTCTTTTACACAATCTTGATGTGGTTCGTGCTTTAAAATTTTATTTACAAGCTACAAAGGATTTTCGTCAAACATCTGCTTTGTTTGTGGTCTACTCTGGACAGAGGAGAGGCCAAAAGGCTTTGGCTACTTCTCTTTCTTTTTGGCTAAGAAGTATAATCCGCTTAGCTTATGAGACTGCTGGCCAGCAGCCTCCTGAAAGAATTACAGCTCATTCCACTAGAGCGGTAGCTTCCACATGGGCTTTTAAGAATGAGGCTTCTGTTGAACAGATTTGTAAGGCGGCGACTTGATCTTCGCTTCATACTTTTTCTAAATTCTACAAATTTGATACTTTTGCTTCTTCGGAGGCTATTTTTGGGAGAAAGGTCTTACAGGCAGTGGTGCCTTCCGTTTAAGCGCCTGCCTTGTCCCTCCCTTCATCCGTGTCCTATAGCTTTGGTATTGGTATCCCACAAGTAATGGATGAATCTGTGGACTGGATACACCTTACAAGAGAAAACAAAATTTATGCTTACCTGATAAATTTATTTCTCTTGTGGTGTATCCAGTCCACGGCCCGCCCTGTCATTTTAAGACAGGTGTTTTTTTATTTTTAAACTACAGTCACCACTGCACCCTATAGTTTCTCCTTTCTCTTGCTTGTCTTCGGTTGAATGACTGGGAGTGGCAGTTAGGGGAGGAGCTATATAGACAGCTCTGCTGTGGGTGTCCTCTTGCAGCTTCCTGTTGGGAAGGAGAATATCCCACAAGTAATGGATGAATCCGTGGACTGGATACACCACAAGAGAAATAAATTTATCAGGTAAGCATAAATTTTGTTTTTAACTTTAAATACTTGATTGTTGGAGTACTCTAATTTTTTCACACTTGAGCTTTCGTATTGGAGAAAGATCAGCTGGACCACTATAAAGATCCTGTATTACCTGGGAGACAGTTGGGCAACCGTAAGGTTCCAGTCTATGTTACTAGCACCTGGGGGTGCATTTCCCATGTGAATGTATTTTATCTGATTTGTACCCCATTGTGGGCAACATTATTTAATGCTCCTGCTCGAGTGTTAACTGATTATAGAGGTTAGGAGCTTTAAATATGCCCCTACACAACAAAGACAGCATGCAACACACAATATCTATCATATTATCCTCTTTAAAATTAGATATTTACACTAAAATGAGTTGATTGACCCTTACTTTGCTAGCATACTCAGGTGGCTATAAGGTGATAAACTATGACAATAGTGATCACATGATAGAAGCATAGCCATATAGAGGAAACATTAAAGGGGTGGAGTATTTCCCCTGGTACTTCCCAACATAGATAGTGGACAGTAATATGGCTTTTTCAATATGTTATTTTGTGTCCATCTCTCTGCCAGGGAATTGAAACAACAATGTCAATAACCTCACATCATTGGTCTTATTTGGGTGGTTTTGGTGACTCTATTTAAGTCCTTATAGCTTCCAAAATGAGCTCCATAGTAATAATGAACACCTGGCAGCATCAAGTTTTGTCCATGCTCACTGTTTATATGTTTTTAATGTGATCAGTAACATATTTGTTTTTACTGCAATGTCCTGGTGTGCTGAAATCCACTTGAAGCAACCAGCATGCCATGTTATTTTGAGTGATATCATTGATATAGATGTGGAGGAGAATATTATTTTAAGTTAGCTGAATTTCTTATTCCCTCTGATCCTGTTATGCCCATTTTTCATAATCTGCCCAAGTTGCATAGAGATAGTGTTAAACCACCAGGTAGACCCATTGTGGGGTGCATAGGCTCTTTTAATGAGAATATATATCGGATTTAGTTGATACCTATTTACAGCCTATTGTTATGAATCTTTTTTGTTACATCCAGGATACTACTGCTTTAAGTAGAGTAGTTCAATGTTTAAGATGCAAGGAATCATATAGATTTATTACTATAGATGTTACATCTCTATATAATTCCTTCATCACAAAGGAGTAATAGTTTGGAATATTTTTTTGAATGTACGTTCACTATATGATTCAAGATTGCAACAATTTTTGTTATAAACTCTTGATTACCTGTTAACACACAATGTTTTATATGTTTGAAGGAATTATCCCTAGAAGTGTGGTACCGCTATGGAGATCAAGTTTTCGCCCTCATATGCAAACCTCTATATGGGGTTTTGGGAATTGATCTACGTTTTTGGAGATAATAATTCCTTTAGAACCTGATAACTATGTGGCTAGGGGATGACATATCAACAGAGGCATTCTTAAGATACATCAATGATAATGATTTCAATTTGAAAATTGTATCAAAACAACATACCATTTTTGCTATTTTTTTTTTAACTTTATATGCCAATTTAAACAGCTGTTAAATAGATAGGCAATATGATTTTACACTGTAGTTCCTGTCACATCAATCATCTTTTGAAGTCGATACATACAGGTCAGTTCAATAGAACTAAAAGGAACTTAAGTTAAAGAATCTTAAGGAATCTAAAGTTATATTATAATACAGGTTACTCCCATGGAACACCCATAAAACTCCATGGAACACCTATATATTTGCTATGCATGTGATGAAAAATTGTTAATAAAGAACAAAAAACAAAAACCTTAACAAAAAAACAATCACAGACTAGTAAACGTATACCCTGTGAGCTTGTGCACATGCTCAGTAGGATCTTATTCCCCTTGGAAAGTGTGAATATAAAAAGACTGTGCAAAATATGATAATGGAAGTAAATTGGAAAGTGTCTTAAAACTGCATGCTCTATCTGATTCATTAAAATGTATTTTGATAAATCAATAGAGCTCCTATTCTTGCGCTAATATTACTAGTTGAAAGTAAAAAAAAAATGTTTGAACAAAAGCCTTAGGCGCACTAACATCTCGAGGTCGGATAGCGCAGCCGCACCAACTCCCTCTCCCCATAGACTTCTGGGGCGTGATACAAAACCCTGTTCTGGCTTTCGCTCACGTGCTAACCCAAAGGTGTGCTAAGCCAAGTGAGCTAAAGCCAGAAGACCTTTTGTTACATTTTTTTTTATTTGAAATATATAATCTATCTATTTAAATACTGTATATATATTGTCATGAATGATTGAGATGTCAAGGGGTTAATTCTCTTTAGCCTGTGAGCAAAACATAATTAGTTTTTTAAGAAGAACTGTGTCCTTTTTTTTTATAAAACCAGAACCCTTTATAAATTGTTTTTGAGTTCCACTTGAATAAATGTTATCATATAGGCATTGGTGCATTCAGGCAGTAAAAGTGTCGGTTTTAGAGACACAGAGCAGTGTTTCTTCCCAGAAACTCATAAGGTCAATAAAGGGACATGTGTACCATGTAGCTAATGTGTTTAAAACATGTTGTGACATTAGATGAAGGGAAATATGGCAACCATGCCATATTTAGTATCAAACTGTTTCTCACAATGCAAATAAGAGATTGCCTTTCTGTCTATATAAAAATGGATGTATCTAGCAGAAAATTATAATGTGTTCTCAAAGTCAGCCAAAGGTACTTAAAGTTTATTGACTGTTATAAAAGATAGGGGGTTTCCCAGCCAGCCCCTGCAAAGGGGGTGAGGTCAGGCAACCTGATCTATTGATAAAAGGTATAAGGGTCTTGTGTTTTTACACTAAAATTGTCATTCTTACAAGGGAAGCTGTTACAAAAAACGAAGTAAGGACCCATTGCTTCATGCCATCTACCTGGCACACAGATTCCAAATACTAGTACAGTATAAGGTTTCTATTTTCTTCTTTTTATTTTGAAAAACTGTTTGCTTGTGTGTAATTTTATTTGTAACAAATTTTTATTAATAATGCATTGTGCATAATAATTTTTAGCATAATAAATAATTCATTTTTTAAGCTTTGTCCTTTGTCTAATATTTGAACCATGTTACTGAAAGAGACTGGAGTATTGGAACTGTATATTTTAGGTTATTTTCTGATGAATTGTATTCTGAGAATTAATGTGTAAATCTGGGGTTTCCTTAAGATTTCCCATATTATATCATCTTAAGTGGTGGCAGCTAGATATTATAGTCAGTTTAGTGTGGGTGGCATTAAAGGGGAGTTTTGTGCATTTCTTTTATGTCTAGTACAGACTAAAGAGTGTTGTTAACCCTTGCACCCACTTAACTATCTCACAAGCTTGCCTGGTGTGGCTAGATTGTGACATATTAATGACATTAGAAGGGGTCTGATAACCCTTTCTGTGCCAAACAAGTGACTGGCACAGGATTGGATAACCCTGGTCGTTATATATATATATATATATATATATATATATATATATATAAAATTTTCTTCTAAATGAAGAGCAATGTTATTTCAAGTATATCTATTCTAAAAGCAAAACATTTTTAACATTGTTTTAAAGGGTTGTGGTTTATGATAAGTTGTTTATATATATATATATATATATATATATATATTATATATATATAAGTTGTTTATATATATATACACTCAAAGGTGTATATATATATATATATATATATGTGTGTGTGTGTGTTTGTATGTATATTTGTATGTGTATATGTATTGTATATATGTGTATGTATGTATGCATGTGTACATATGTGTATGTATATACAAACACATATCTACACACATACAAATAAACACATGTATATATATATATATATATATATATATATATATATATATATGGAAAAGAAAGCAGATAGTGTGAATAGGCGCAAACTGATTAAGAGGGGAAATATAATAATAAACCAATATAGTCACTGGACAGACACCAATCCTCCTACTAACCAAATAAGTAGTCACTATTCAAACGTGATATAGTATCACATAGGTCCAAGTAGATAGGAACAGACAAGGGGATACAATAATACGATATTATTAATTAAGCATAAACTGTAACAATAGTCCCAATAGTAACTATGATGCAAATCCCACAAAGTTCATTGTTATATATAGTAATATCTGGGGATGAAGCTATAGTTGCTATTGATTATTGGTTAACAAGAGTGACAAATCTAGTGCAAATTCACCAACAGTTCCTACTGGAATTAATCCGATTCACTCTGGAGAGGAATTATTTTTTGTTTCAGAATAACTTCTTCCTTCAAACAAATGTCACAGGTTCGGGGACTAGATTTAGCTATGCCAACCTGTATATGGGTTTGTGGGAGGAGGAGGTAATCTGGAAAAATAATCCATATCTAAGAAATATTAGAATATGGGGAAGGTATATTGATGATATCATCTTCATATGGGATGGTACTGAAATGGAACTAGATGATTTTATTACTCGTCTTAATAAGAATGAGTTTAATCTTACTTTTTCCGGAAAACAAGATAAAAAATAAATTGACTTCCTAGATGTGATATATTTCCTTTGTAAATGAGAACATAAAAACTAAGCTAAACATGCTCGCATCTTTTTATGACCAATAAACCAGGGAAATAACATCTAGTGCTACTAGAAAAAAGTATGAGATTAAGACACTGTGCAATTGTAAAACAGACCATGGTGTGTACCTATTGCAGTGCAGCTGTGGCCTACAGTATATTTGGCACACTATTAGACCCTATAAAAAGAGATTATTTGAGCACATTTCCAACATTGAGCAGGGAGAAAAGTCACATAACCTCTCAGCCCACTATAGGGATAAACATAACAAAAATCCCTCCTGTCTAAAAGGAACTGTTTTAGAGACTGAGCTAGGAATAAGAGGGGAGGCAGTAGGGAATTACAATTGCGGAAGAGAGAGACCTTTTGGATCTACACGCTATGCACTCTAGCCCAATCAGGACTTATTAAAGACATAGACTTAGAATTGTTTCTAGTGCAGTTCATTTTTAGGTATTCTGTTACCTTTTCACTTTTTTTACAATCATTAGGCTTCTCATTATGGCTAAACGCATTAGTGGTTGTTGTCAAAGGCATTTAGGGGGTTCTCAAATAGGAATTATTAGTACTTTAGGCAAATCAAAAATAATTTAATTAAATAAAATATATGTTTTACCTTTTCCAGTACAGATACATATATTTTATTCCTATATACATTTTATCTGTACTCGTCTTACATATTTTTGGTCTTCATACTATAAGATATTCATAGTAGTGCCTATACATTCTTCTGTCTTCTTTTTTATTCATTAAAGGATGGTAATAAGCATTATTTATCATATGTGTATTTTGCTTTTACATCAATTTGTAGATGAACTGGTATATATTGTTTTAATTATTGTTCTTAACATGTATACTGTATGATATAATTTTACTTTATAAAGTTAATTTCTTAATTAATTGGATGTTTTATCTATTCATCTTCCAGCCCGTATATTGTGACTAGATATAAGGTGATTGATACGATGGGATATGAGCTGACAATTTTCTGGCAATTTTCTATATATCTGTCATGTCTAAATCCATTCCACCTTACACAGCGTATCTAACCTGTCATACCACCTTTTATTTCAATTAAGCTGATCAGGTTTCCTTATTTAATCTCCTTGTAACCAAGATGCATTGCTGGTTTATTGAAGTTTATTGCCAAAGTAAAGCAGCTCAACTCCTTACCTAGAGTACCAAAACAAGATTCTCCTGATCAGAGAAACCTTTTGCCGTTACAAGCAGCTTCTGCTTCAAGCTGCCACAGCCGCTGACGTCACCGCAGCGCCGATTCACGCTACCGCTCTGACACACTCTCCCTGTCTAAACAGACAGCATACAGACTCCCAGCTACACGGAGCCATTACCACGCTGCACGCTCACAAATCCCTGCAAGTATTCTACCTACCCGCATCTGGGATTCCTCTCACATGCTCTGCTTCTGAATTAAGGTTCTGTATATAGAGTGCTTAAGTCTCTGTTTACTCATTTGACATTACTCTTTAAACAACAGTCGAATTGAACGGTAAGACTCCTGTTTGTATCTGTGCAGTTCTGGGTTCCATATTTCACCTGTCACCTGTGAATCTGACTTTACAGACTTATACTATTTATGTTTAACCCTTATGCTTCCTGTTGCACTATATAAGACCTGCCTAAGATAAAGCTCATTAGTACTACTCATATTATTGGGTCTTATCCTTCAGGCTAAATTAACACAAGTGATTAAGTTAGTGTTTATCTTACTAGCAAGCACACTTAGTAACTTGTAACACTCCATAATTATTTATCCTGCTTAGAGGTCTTAAATGTTTACTTAAATACTTGCTGCATATCATAGAGCTTTACATATTATCACAGATCGTTACATAATAAACCAGCCATATTAAAATGGAGCCTTCTGATGTGACCCCACAACTACACAGCCTTAACCAACGTTTAGATAATCTGACCCAGGCTTTTAGAGAGCTGCAAGTAGAGAACCAGAGCCTCAAAGCCTGTTTTAGGGAAGTTTTATCTAACAGAAATACCGGAAACGACCACCAGGCTGAACCTCAGGTCTCATACCCAGAGAAGTTTTCTGGTGATCGCTCCACTTTCAGACAGTTTAGAAATGCCTGTCTACTATTGTTTGACTTACGTCCCAGGACCTATGCTACTGACCGGAGCAAGGTGCTCACTATATTGTCCTACTTGAGGGGAGAACCCAGGGCCTGGGCAGATTCATTTTATGAGACCCAGGATCCTATCCTAAACTCTTTAGATGCATTCCTCAAAGCTTTGTCTACCCTTTATGACGACCCCTATCGGCAAGTTACTGCAGAAGGTAAACTAAGAAACCTCAGGCAGCTAAAAACACTGGTAGAGGAGTATATCACCCGCTTTAAGATCTGGGCCAGGGATTCCCTCTGGAATGACGTTTCTTTAAAAAACCAGTATCGCCTAGGATTGGCGGAGGAAATTAAGGACGAACTAGCCAGGGTAGGCATACCAGACCGCCTTGAAGAGTTATACGCTCTTACTATCACTATAGACCGTAGGCTTAGGGAGAGGAGACAAGAAAGAAACCCTTCTACTACTCCTGTACGCAGGGTTTTACCCACACCTCCTACTTCCAGTTCTTCAGCTGAACAGCCTATGGATATCAGTTTCCTCAGAGGACCTCTTTCCCCACAAGAGAAGGCTAGACGCCGTACACTCAATCTCTGTATGTATTGTGGGGGGACTGAACATACTGTTAAAGAATGTCCTTTACTCACAAAGCAGAAGTTAGGTAAGGCACTCACAACTAAACATTGCTTACATACAAAAACCTTATCTACCACCTATCTTACTTTACCCTTACTTTTGCAGTGGGATCGACACAGGATAAACTGTAACGCCATGATTGACACCGGAGCTTGTGCAAACTTTATTGATTTAAGTTTAGTTGAAGTTAATAACATACCTTTTTTGTTCAAAAGCACACCTATGCCTCTTAAAGTCATTGATGGTACACCACTAGCATCAGGTCTAGTCTCTCAACAAACCATCCCTCTCCTTGTTACATCTACTTCTGGTCATTCTGAGACTATCTCTTTTGATATCATCTCTTCTCCAATTTATCCTATCGTTCAGGGTATCTCTTGGCTCAAAAAACACCAACCTACGGTTCATTGGGATTCTCTCACCTTATCCTTCTCATCACCTTACTGTACTTCCATGTGTTTTCCTAATTCCAACTTGCTTTCCACAACTACTCCTACCATTCCTTCTCCATATCTTGACTTCTCTGAGGTTTTCAACAAAAAGGAGGCTGAGACATTGCCTCCACATAGGCCTTACGATTGCCCCATTGACCTTCTCCCTGGGGTAACCATACCCTATGGGCATATTTACCCCCTCTCAAGACCCGAATTAATCCATCTAAAGTCTTACATTGCCGAGAATTTAAAGAAGGGGTTTATTCGTCCATCCACTTCCCCTGCCGGAGCCGGCATATTTTTTGTTAAAAACAAGGATGGGTCCTTACGTCCCATAATTGATTATCGGGAACTCAATAAGCGTACTGTAAAGAACCGATACCCACTACCTCTCATTCCAGAATTGATTGAGAGGTTAAGAGGCGCAACTATATTCACGAAACTGGATCTTAGGGGCGCATACAACCTTGTTAGAATAAGGGCCGGAGACGAGTGGCTGACGGCATTTAGGACCAGGTATGGTCTTTTCGAGTATACCGTTATGCCGTTCGGTCTCTGTAATGCTCCGGCAACATTTCAAAACTTCATTAATGACATCTTTAGGAATATTCTTGACACTTTTCTGGTGGTCTACCTTGACGACATCCTAATCTACTCTTCTTCTTACTCAGAACATATCAATCACGTCAGGCTTGTACTATCCAGACTACAGACACACAAATTGTATGTTAAGCTGGAAAAATGCCTTTTCCATGTCAGTCAGGTTTCCTTCTTGGGCTACAATATTAGTAAAAGTAACATCATGATGGAGGACAGTAAAATTACAGCTATCACCTCCTGGCCAAGACCCTCCAATATAAAAGACGTCCAACGTTTTTTAGGCTTTGCAAATTTTTACAGACGGTTCATTAAAGATTTCACAGCCATCACCAAACCCCTCACTAATCTGACCAAAACCACTTCTGCCTTTCTATGGACTTCCCAGGCACAGAACGCCTTTGATCTCCTAAAATCGTGGCTTATCACATCCCCAGTTCTACAACTACCTAATAGCAAAGCACAGTTTGTCCTAGAGGTGGATGCATCAGACTACGCTATCGGCTCCGTTCTCTCACAAAAAGCTTCTCCAAAAGACTCACTCCATCCAGTATGTTACTTTTCCAGACTTCTGACACCAGCGGAGTTGAACTATCCGGTTGGTGAAAAGGAGCTTTTGGCCATTAAGTCATCTTTCGACCAGTGGAGACACTTATTGGAGGGCGCAGAACAACCCATAGTGATTTACACGGATCATAAGAACTTGCAATACCTCCAGACCAACCGTACGCTCTCAGCCCGTCAGCTCCGCTGGAGTCTTTACTTTTCCCGATTCTCCTACACCATCACTTACCGTCCTGGAACAAAAAACGGGAAGGCTGACGCCCTCTCTCGTAAGGATGCTAGACTCCAGACAACCCCATCCTACTCAACTATTATCCCCAAGTCCCACATCATAGGTCTCCTCTCCAAGGATTTTGCTGAACTAAAAACACAACAACAGCTGGATAAAACAAAATCTTCTTACCCTCTCTTACCTGATGTCAACGGAGTTCTCTGCAACCACTCCAAACTTTATATACCTCCTTCGCTCCACAACAAAGCCCTATCGCTCTCCCATGACTCTTCCTTAGCTGGTCACTTGGGTATACACAAGACCCTAGATCTACTTCACAGATATTTCTGGTGGCCATCTATGAGAATGTCTGTTAACAATTATGTCAAGTCTTGTCCCACATGCCAGACTTGTAAACCCTCACATCAATTGCCTCTGGGGCTATTACAGAATTTACCTATTCCTGAACACCCTTGGGCTAGTGTGTCCATGGACTTCATAGTGGACCTTCCAAAATCCGACGGCATGACTGTTATCTTTGTCGTTGTTGACTTATTCTCACGAATGGCACATTTTATTCCAATAGAATCACTACCGACTGCTCAAAAAACTGCAGAACTGTTCATCAAAGAGGTTGTTAGACTACATGGACTCCCAACATCCGTCCTCAGTGACAGAGGGTCACAATTCACCTCCAAGTTTTGGAAATATCTTTGTCAATCTCTTTCTATCCAACAACATCTTACCACCGCATACCATCCGCAATCTAATGGGTTATGTGAGAGAACCAATCAGTGGTTGGAACAATATTTGAGATGCTTTTGCTCCAACAAACAGGACTCTTGGCTATCTTTCCTACCACATGCTGAATTCGCCTTTAATAACACTACCAACACCTCCACGGGGTATTCACCCTTTTATGCCAACAACGGACTCCACCCACGATTTCATCCGTTACCTCCAACTGACACTCCTTGTCCGCAGGTTAATGACCTGATCAATTCTATCAAACAAACATTTACCGTAATCAAAGATAACTGTCAGGGTTACATTCCTCTCTGTCCCTTTAAGGATCACCTGTTCATCTTTCTCAGCCCTATTTAAACTCCACCCTTTCCTATGATCTTTGCTTGGTTAATTTGTTCCGTTTATAGCAAGTGTGTACTGACTTGCACAGAACTCACCTCGCCTCACTTGTGGTATTGGAACCACTTCCCTGCTCCTTGTTAGGAACTATTGCCACCGGACACATAAGCTGTCACAAACAGTTCATCTAATCTGCAGCTCCTATTCCTTCTCATGGAGAACTCTGCTGCTGCCGCTGACGTCATCAGCTGTAGCCGAAGTCAGCTACCGCTCCTCTGCTCTCTCAAGCAAGTTACCGCTCCTCTCCACACTCAAAAAGGATCAGGTTGTATACAAATGAACTGTACAGATCTAACCTGCTTTACCCAAACCGCATAATAGTAAATTGTACTTGCATAATCTATACTGACTGTTGCTACTAAAAGCAAAACCGCTCTCCACGCTACAGTTAATATTACATTGGGGTTTATCTGGATACTTGCATTAAACCTGTCTCTTCGCATCATTAGTATCTTTAATTACAAATTATCATATTACTTGTGCCCTCTAACTGCTGCCACGTATTATTCCATATATATTTATGTGTGTTCAGTATTGTGGGCAAGATTAACACACAAGGTTTTTCACTTAGGCGATCCAGTGTTTAACTTTGTGTCACAACCTGCATATATATAATCTCTTACTGCTGTTTCTATAAAAGAGGTATAACATTGAACAAGTGGTATCTGACATAAACAGGTATCTGACATATTAACCAAGCCCTAAAAAAGGAAAATGTCCTCTGATGAAATAGCAGAACAATTTTCTAATTTGTCACAACGGCTAGACAGTCTCACACAAAACATCAGAGACCTGCAGAGTGACAATGAGACTGTAAAAACCTGTCTGAGAGATTTGTATAATTCTAAATCAAATTCCACTACATTGTTGCCTGAACCACAAATTAGTCTGCCAGAGAAATTCTCAGGAATCAGAACCCTGTTCAGAGAATTTAAAAATTCTTGTCTTTTGCTTTTTGAATTAAAGCCGAACACTTATAGAACTGACAGACTAAAAGTCCTGACTATCATTTCCTTCCTCAGGGCTGAACCCCGTGCGTGGGCTGACATTTATTAGGAGACTCAGGACCCCATACTGAATTCTCTAGATGAATTCCTGAAGGAGATGTCATCCCTTTACGATGACCCCTTCAAACAAAGCTCTGCTGAAGCATCTATCAGAGCTTTAAAACAGAACAAACAACCTGTTGAGGAGTATATTTCTCAGTTTAAAATCCATGCAATGGATACCCAATGGAATGAGCCATCTCTTAAGAACCATTTCCGAATTGGCTTGTCCGATGACATCAAGGATGAGCTCTCCAGGATAGGTATACCCCCAACTCTGGAGGAGCTGTACACCTTATCCATTACCATCGATAGGAGGATCAGGGAACGTCGTCATGAGAGGGCCGGATACTCAGCTTCCATTAGGAAACCACCAACTACTGTTACACACAAAGAACAGGATCATGAGGTTCCAATGGAGATCGGAGTCATCAAGGGACCCCTGACCCAACAAGAAAAAAATAGAAGACGTCTCCTCGGTCTCTGCATGTATTGCGCTGCCAGAGAACATGAGGTTAAGGCCTGCCCATTACTGCAAAAACAAAAGGCTGGTAGGTCCCCTAAAATTTTTTCCTTCTAGCCTCTTAAAAGATAAGAATAGCACTTATTTTTTTTTACCTCTCTCCTTACAGTGGCATCGACACAGGGTCAAAACTGAAGCCCTAATAGATACAGGAGCATGTGGTAACTTCGTTGATCTTGAATATGTAAGGGTCAATAAAATACCTCTTCTTATGGTCACTGATACTGGCCATACAGAAACTATAACATTCAATGTCATAACCTCACCTATCTTTCCTATCATTTTAGGTATGTCTTGGCTGAAAATTCACCAACCTACACTTCATTGGACAGATTTCTCTGTAGCTCTTGACTCCACATATTGCACTAGTAATTGCCTCTCGCCACATACTTTAGCATCAGTAACTGACCCCATGCTACCACACTGTTACTCAAAATTCACTGATGTATTTAGAAAGAAAGACGCAACATCTCTACCTCCCCACAGACCATATGATTGCCCTATAGATTTACTACTTGGTTCTAGTGTGCCATATGGTCACATATTTCCATTATCCAAACCTGAGTTAGACCATCTAAAGGAATACTTGCAGGAAAATCTGGAAAAGGGTTTTATTAGACCCTCCACCTCACCAGCTGGGGCTGGTATTTTCTTTGTTAAAAATAAAGATGGTTCACTCAGACCTATCATAGACTATAGGGAACTTAATAAGAGAACAATTAAAAACAGATACCCTTTGCCCTTAATCCCCGAATTAATTGAGAGGTTACGTGGTGCCCGCGTCTTCACCAAATTGGACCTAAGAGGGGCCTATAACCTCGTCAGAATTCGTGCCGGTGACGAATGGCTAACAGCATTCAGAACCCGTTATGGGTTATTCGAGTATACTGTTATGCCATTCGGTCTCTGCAACGCCCCGGCTACATTTCAAAACTTTATCAATGACATATTCCGTGACATTTTGGACGTATATATAGTAGTGTACCTTGACGATATTCTCATATTTTCACAAACTATGGACGAACACATACGACATGTTACCACAGTCCTGACCCGTCTACGCACACATAGTTTGTATGCCAAGCTTGAAAAGTGTTTATTTCACGTTAAACAAGTTTCCTTTTTGGGTTATCAAATAACCTCCTCTGGAATTAAGATGGAGGAAACCAAAGTCTCTTGCATTAAAAATTGGCCTATTCCTAGAAGTAAGAAGGACATACAAAGATTCCTTGGCTTCGCCAATTTTTACCGCAAATTCATCCATAAGTTTGCCACCCTGACTAAACCATTATCAGATCTAACTAAATTACAAAACAAGTTCCTCTGGTCACAGGTTGCTCAACAGGCTTTTGAAACCCTAAAGTAAAGTTTTACCACTGCACCTATTCTTCAGTTCCCTGATACTAACTTACAGTTTATTTTGGAGGTCGATGCCTCTGACTACGCTCTAGGCGCAGTTTTATCACAGAGGAGATCTTTCAAAGAACCTATTCACCCTGTAGCCTACTACTCAAGGGTTATGACTTCTGCTGAACTCAACTATCCGGTAGGAGAAAAAGAGTTGCTTGCTATAAAAAGTTATTTTGATCAATGGCGTCATCTCCTTGAGGGTTCACTCTATCCTGTGGTTATACTAACTGATCACAAGAATTTGCAGTCAGCAAGACAACTCAGGTGGAGTTTGTATTTCTCCCGATTCCATTACGTCATAACTTATAGGCCAGGATCCAAAAATGCCAAAGCAGATGCCCTGTCAAGATTGCACCAAAGACCAGACATGGATAACCCACCTTCAACCATCATTCCAAAAGGAAATATATTGGCCTCTCTTACCGTAAGTCCTCTAAATATTAGA
Source organism: Bombina bombina (assembly GCF_027579735.1). Taxonomy (NCBI): domain Eukaryota; kingdom Metazoa; phylum Chordata; class Amphibia; order Anura; family Bombinatoridae; genus Bombina; species Bombina bombina. The sequence continues at coordinate 840,525,499 of NC_069500.1, forward strand.
TCCGCACAAGAAAAGGATTCCACTAAGCCAACCACAGAACTAGAATTGGGTTCTGATGGGTTACTTTATCATAAAGGTCTACTATATATTCCCGAGGAACTACGCTCCACTATTCTAGAATCTCTCCATGACTCTCCACTCGCTGGACATCTCGGATTCCATAAGACGTACTCAAATCTCAAACAATCGTACTGGTGGCCTTCCATGGAAGGTTACGTCAAGAGATATATCTCTGAGTGTCTCATTTGTTCCAGCTCCAAACCTTCCCATCTAAAACCTGTTGGGTTGCTTCAACCCTATCCGGTTCCAAAGATGCCATGGACTGATGTGTCTCTCGATTTTATTGTCGAACTACCCGACTCCTCGTCACATTCCTGTATTATGGTCGTCGTGGACATGTTCTCGAAAATGGCACATTTTATCCCTCTATCAGCAGTACCAACTGCAGCAACTACGGCTCAGATTTTCATCAGAGAAATCATCCGGCTTCATGGCATACCAACCAGTATCCTGACGGACAGAGGAACCCAGTTTACCTCTAGGTTCTGGAAAGAACTCTGTGTTGCTCTGCGAATCACCCAAAAATTGACCACATCCTATCACCCTCAATGTAATGGACAAACCGAATGAACGAACCAGTGGCTAGAACAATATCTCCGCTGCTACTGTTCACAACAACAAGAGACTTGGTACTCTTTTCTCCCTCTCGCGGAATTCGCTTACAACAATACTCCCAATGCGTCGACTAAGTTTAGCCCTTTCTACATCAATAATGGTGTCCACCCTAGAAGTCATATGCTTCCTAGGGTCCTTACCTCATGTCCAGCAGTGAATGACAAAGTAAACAACATTTCGAGAGCCTTCAGTACCATAAAAGATAACATTGAACATGCTCAGGCATCTTACAAGCGTCAATATGATCTTCGCCATCGACAACAACCAAATTATCAGATTGGACAACACGTTTGGTTGTCCACAAAGAATCTCAAGCTTCATCTCCCATCCAAGAAGCTCGCCAGACTTTTTGTTGGCCCGTTTCCAATTATCGCTCTTCCAAATCCTGTCACCGTCACCCTCAAGCTTCCAGACTCTTATAAAATTCATCCCACCTTCCACGTTTCCCTTGTCAAACCATCTCTTTCTTCGGTCACAGCTTGTCCTGACGTGATCCCAGTTTCTGATTCTACTGATGACACTGATTATGAGGTCCATAGCTTAGTAGACTCTCGACTCAGGAATGGCCGCTTGGAGTATTTGGTTCACTGGCTGGGTTATGATGCTTCGGAGGATTCTTGGGAGCCTGCGGCCAATGTCTCGGCATCTCGTTTGGTCTCACTCTTCCATCGCCGTAACCCTGATAGGCCTGTGCCGTGAAACCTCGCAGTGGTTTCCTTGGGGGGGGCTCTGTCAGGGTTACATTCCTCTCTGTCCCTTTAAGGATCACCTGTTCATCTTTCTCAGCCCTATTTAAACTCCACCCTTTCCTATGATCTTTGCTTGGTTAATTTGTTCCGTTTATAGCAAGTGTGTACTGACTTGCACAGAACTCACCTGGCCTCACTTGTGGTATTGGAACCACTTCCCTGCTCCTTGTTAGGAACTATTGCCACCGGACACACAAGCTGTCACAAACAGCTCATCTAATCTGCAGCTCCTATTCCTTCTCACGGAGAACTCTGCTGCTGCCGCTGACGTCATCAGCTGTAGCCGAAGTCAGCTACCGCTCCTCTGCTCTCTCAAGCAAGTTACCGCTCCTCTCCACACTCAAAAAGGATCAGGTTGTATACAAATGAACTGTACAGATCTAACCTGCTTTACCCAAACCGCATAATAGTAAATTGTACTTGCATAATCTATACTGACTGTTGCTACTAAAAGCAAAACCGCTCTCCACGCTACAGTTAATATTACATTGGGGTTTATCTGGATACTTGCATTAAACCTGTCTCTTCGCATCATTAGTATCTTTAATTACAAATTATCATATTACTTGTGCCCTCTAACTGCTGCCACGTATTATTCCATATATATTTATGTGTGTTCAGTATTGTGGGCAAGATTAACACACAAGGTTTTTCACTTAGGCGATCCAGTGTTTAACTTTGTGTCACAACCTGCATATATATAATCTCTTACTGCTGTTTCTATAAAAGAGGTATAACATTGAACAAGTGGTATCTGACATAAACAGGTATCTGACAATAACATTCAGCAAGCTCAAGCCACCCAGAAACGCTCCTATGACCTCCGACATCGGGCTCCTCCCGTATACAAGGTTGGTGACCTGGTTTGGTTAGCCACAAAAAATCTCAGGATTCCTACTCCTTGTAGGAAATTCAACAACCTGTTTGTGGGGCCTTTTCCCATCATCTCCATCAGCAACCCTCTCACGGTCACTCTGCAGTTGCCCTCTTCCTACCGCATCCATCCGACGTTCCACATCTCCCTCATCAAGTTTTGTGACACCTCCCGATGTCTGCCTCTCCCTCCACCGTCTTCCCCAGCACCCGATCCTGAGTATGAAGTCCACTCTATCTTGGACTCTAGGCGTTGCCATGGTCAACTTGAGTACCTAGTGCATTGGGCTGGATTCGATTCTTCCGAGGATTCTTGGGAGCCGGCCTCCAATCTCTCTGCACCCCGTCTGGTGTCCCTTTTCCATAGGCGCCATCCAGAAAGACCCGCGCCTTGACACCTTTGGGGTTCCTTTGCAGGGGGGATATGTCATGTCTAAATCCATTCCACCTTACACAGCGTATCTAACCTGTCATACCACCTTTTATTTCAATTAAGCTGATCAGGTTTCCTTATTTAATCTCATTGTAACCAAGATGCATTGCTGGTTTATTGAAGTTTATTGCCAAAGTAAAGCAGCTCAACTCCTTACCTAGAGTACCAAAACAAGATTCTCCTGATCAGAGAAACCTTTTGCCGTTACAAGCAGCTTCTGCTTCAAGCTGCCACAGCCGCTGACGTCACCGCAGCGCCGATTCACGCTACCGCTCTGACACACTCTCCCTGTCTAAACAGACAGCATACAGACTCCCAGCTACACGGAGCCATTACCACGCTGCACGCTCACAAATCCCTGCAAGTATTCTACCTACCCGCATCTGGGATTCCTCTCACAGGCTCTGCTTCTGAATTAAGGTTCTGTATATAGAGTGCTTAAGTCTCTGTTTACTCATTTGACATTACTCTTTAAACAACAGTCGAATTGAACGGTAACACTCCTGTTTGTATCTGTGCAGTTCTGGGTTCCATATTTCACCTGTCACCTGTGAATCTGACTTTACAGACTTATACTATTTATGTTTAACCCTTATGCTTCCTGTTGGACTATATAAGACCTGCCTAAGATAAAGCTCATTAGTACTACTCATATTATTGGGTCTTATCCTTCAGGCTAAATTAACACAAGTGATTAAGTTAGTGTTTATCTTACTAGCAAGCACACTTAGTAACTTGTAACACTCCATAATTATTTATCCTGCTTAGAGGTCTTAAATGTTTACTTAAATACTTGCTGCATATCATAGAGCTTTACATATTATCACAGATCGTTACAATATCTTAGGTCATGCTCTATATTACGAGGTATGCTTTTAATAGTTTTTTATAAGTATTTTTTATGGTATGACGTATATTGGCGATACTCACATGATGCTATTGTTTTAGTAACAAACGTAAGATCTAACAATATATTCCCATTGATCTGGGAACAAAGAATGGCTTTGGACTATACCACTGATCTAAATTGACAAAATAGTGAATATTTGAAGATTTAATCTTACATTAATATTACTTAACATATCCGGAGGTCCCAGAGAATGAGCGATCACATATATCCTGTTCTCATCATAGTAAGATATTCCAACTAATGGAATGTATGAAGTAACACATTACATATACGGACCACTAAGGATCGTGATATGTACAGCTAACATCACATGGGTGCCATGTAACCAATAGGTGCAAGGTATCCAGAAAGGGGCGGGCTGTGGCCCCGGTTTAAAGTGAGGATTACAGTGTGTACTCTGTAATATTCTCTGATGAAGAAGGCATAGATTGTGAGCGCCTTCGAAACGCGTCAGGATAACACTGGTATTGCAGGACTTTTGTGTTCTTTGAAGTATTACATTAGGACTTCATGGTTTTATTATATGTGTATTAATTACCTCATATGCTATTGAGGTCAAGAAATGTGAGCACTGAATTTAGACTGCTAGTGTGTGATTTTAAAATAAAATAAAGATACAATATTGCACTATTTTTTCTCCATTGTCTCTTTACATGCACTACGTCTGAGATCCGGAATACAAGCCTGATTCACTACAAGCAAAATGAGTGGATGATCCTGGTGTCTAAGACAGACTCTTCTTGCACTGCATCTCCAGATATTACTATATATAACAATGAACTTTGTGGGATTTGCATCATAGTTACTATTGGGGCTATTATTACAGTTTATGCTTTATTAATAATATCTTATTATTGTATCCCTTTGTCTGTTCCTCTCTACTTGGACCTATGTGGTACTATATCACATTTGAATAGTGATTAGTTATTTGGTTAGTAGGGGGATTGGTGTCTGTCCAGTGACTATACTGGTTTATTATTATATTTCACCTCTTAATCAGTTTGCACCTATTCACACTATCTGCTTTATTTTCCATTTGTTTTTCTATACTGGGCTATAATACATTAGGGAGTATCTATATCCCAGTAAGTGTATCAACATTTATTTTTGTTCATATATATATATATATATATATACACTTTGCCAGTCAAACACTTTGTCAAATACCATATCCCTTTAAAGCACTTTATACATTTATTTCAATATAAACTTCTATTTCACACACACACACATATATGTATGTATATATATATATATATATATATATATATATAAAATACTTATGAGTTTTGTTATAATTTTATTTTAACCCTAACACTTTTCTTCAGTTCTCAAGTCACGGTATATTTTTTAGCGCTGTTATGTGTAGCGCTCGAGTGTTATTCATTTAAATGTAGGTCCCGCTAAAGAGTTGTCGGTGGCACTAAAAATTCTCTTCTATTTTACCGTGGACTTGTAGTAATAGAATGCACACTAATCTTAGCACAGACCAGCGATAGTGATAGCGCACCCTGCACTAGTAGTGCTCAACTTTTAATCTAGGTCATAGTGTGTTATACATCCTGTTATAGTATATTATATATTAGACCGCTGCTTCATAACTTCAACACCAAATGTGTAATATATTAAAGGGGCATTAAACTTTACAATTTTCTTTTATGATTCAGATAGAGAATACAGTTTTAAACAACATTCCCATTTACTTCTATTATCTAATTTGCTTCAGTCTCTTGATATCCTGTGCTGAAAAGCATATTTAGATAGGCTCAGTAGCTGCTGATAGGTGGCTGAACATAGATGCCTCGTGTGATTGGCTCACTCTTGTGCATTGCTTTTTGTTCAACAAAGGATATCTATAGAATGAAGTAAATTACATAATAGAACTAAATTGGAATGTGGTTTAGAATTGTATTTTCTATCTGACTCATGAAAGAAAAAAATGGGTTTAATGTCCCTTTAATAACTAGACATGTGCAGCCAAGAAAATTTAGTTTTGGACTGTTTCCCCGTATATTTGGTGACTGCACTATTCGGTATTCGTTTATTTTAAAATAAATTAATTAAAAGAACGTAAATGTTTCAAAGCTACAGGTGAAAAGTTCACCTGTAGCTACAAAACTTACCTTAATGTGCTCTGGATAGCATGGAAAGTGCACTAAGGTATGTATCATTATATTTCCATTTTCTTTATTATTGTTAGTGCATTCATTCGTATATTCGTTTTCTTAAAATAAAACGAAAATCCGAAGAAGAATATTAAGAACATGTTTATCACAGAACTGCCACAATATTCAAAATAAAGCAAATTCAGTACAGTGTAAACTTAATTTGATCTATTTCTTATATAGCATTAGGGCTATAACAAACGAGTATAAAAATACAATGTTAAAAAAGTAGTCTATTATTAAAAACACGTTTTACATAGTGCAAAGTTTAAAAAACGAACTACAGTATTGTAAAAGGAAAAAACTGCAGATGCTGTCTTCTATGGGATATTAATATCCTGTACATGAAATCTTGTTCCTAAAAAGAAAAGCCAAAAAGTTAAAAATACATTTTTGTAAATAACAAACTTACTTAAAATACATAGACCTAGAATACATGTGGGGCACTATTATTAGCACAGGGTGAGGGATCCATATTTCAACCCTGAGATAAAAATAGTTAAACAATCTGATATTACAAGTCAATGTTTAAAAATATTAACCACAACATGTTAGTGCGTAATAGACATATGCATTTGTATATCTCGTTACTATCTGAATGTGAAAGAAGATGGCTGTATGCGCGGTTGACTCTTTTCGAAGCCGGATTTCTTCTTGTGAAAGCCCTACCCACGAAGATCTGAATTTGCACAGATCTTAGTGTGTTGCACTTTCACAAGAACAAATTCAGCTCCAAACAGAGCCAAATGCTGCCAACAGCCACCTCGTCCGCATTCGGATAGTAACAAAATATATGAATGCACATGTAACCGCGTAACAGTTATCTGAATTTAAATGATGTAGAACGAGCATGGAGCATACAATTTTAAACAACTTTCCAATTTACTTCTATTATCTAATTTGCTTTATTCCTTTTATAACCTTTGTTGAAAAGCATATCTAAATTGGCTCAGTAGCTGCTGATTGGTGGCTGCACATAGCGGCCTTGTGTGATTGGCTCACCCTTGTGCATTGCTATTTCTTCAACAAAGAATACCTAAAAAATGAACCAAATTAGATAATAGAAGTAAATTGAAATGTTGCTTAAAATTGTATTCTCTATCTGACTCATGAAAGAAAAGTTTTTGGGTTTCATGTCCCTTTAAGCATAAACATTTCTATAATTTATCTTTGGGTTACTTTTCGTTATACTGATGTTGGCAGTTTATGTACTGTGTTCTGGAAATATTCTATAAATTAGTGTGCTGCAATTAAATATTAACGTATACATTGTTTAAAGAAGTTGTGGATCTCATTGCTAAACTTGACACAATCCTTTTATTAATCTGCAGTGGGATTGGTTTAAAAGGAAAGCGCATGATTTTGCTGTTTAAAGATATCTTTATTGCTTAGCTCTTTAGCACCATGTTAGTTCCTTAAGCCTCTGAAGATGCATTCCCAGATTTCTCATGATTTATTGACCATTGATTCTTACTAAGTTCTTCATGAGAAATTAATTTTTGTTAAAAAAAAAAAAAGCGTTCATTGTGTCTCCAATTGAGGATAATAAAAAATGCTTTTCCAGAGGCCTCTAGTTGGAGTTTATCCTCACAAAGAAGCAATTTCAGGCTTGGTGTTCTGCTCTAATAATCTCGCCTTGCTGTGTGAGTAGGAACCTTACATCTAAGGAAGTTGTCTTCTTTTTCTAGAGGGCATGATCTGTCTTCTCTATTTCCCTCCCGTTCTCCTCTCCTGTTGAAGAAAATTACAGCAATGAATGGTACAAGACCTGCAGCCCTATCCCATTAACTTGACAGTTAATGGCTTCAATGAATCAATAATGATAAAAGCAGGATTTCAAACAGATTTATTGACTTGCGTAAAATCAAATAAAACCCTGCCTTTTATAAAATGTTTTGCCGTTATCACTCTCTATTCTTCATTTTTCACTAGTGTTAAATATTTGCACCCTAAAGAAGAAATAATCTTTTGGCATTGTAATAACATTAGAAATATTTGACTATTTTCTCCATGCATACCAAATGACACAATTTTTCAAGATGTTATGTTTTGGGGTAATGATCTTTGCTAACATATAGTGCTCTGTTTATGAAGATTACTGTATTTCTGCATCAATAAATATTTATCCATCAGTGAGTAAAAGTATTTATCATTGCTATTTTATTTCTGCTCATGTTCATTGGTCTCTTGTGAAAGGGGCCTCTTATGAGCAAAATAATAACGGCAAACTGGAATGAGAAAGGAGATTATATGCATATATAGGAGCATATAATTACACACACACACATTATATATATATATATATATATATATATATATATATATATATATATATATATATATATATATATACACCACCAACAAAAGCAGGCACTCACCGGGTTTGAAGTGGCAAAAAACTTTATTCCAACAGAGTGACGTTTCAGAGGTTTTACCCCCGTCCTCAGACTCAAACAACAACAATGAAATGCTGAACAACCTCCCTTAAATACCCTGCTCACCATACATGTGTTTCAAATAAGCGTTAATTACCTTGTGTGCAAAACCAGGTGTTAGCAAGCACTTAGCATACATCACTAATAAGCATTGCATGTAGCCTAGAAACCAAACACTGTGGCCTAGATTTAGAGTTCGGCGGTAAAAGGGCTGTTAACGCTCCGCGGGTTTTTTTCTGGCCGCACCATAAATTTAACTCTGGTATCGAGAGTTCAAACAAATGCTGCGTTAGGCTCCAAAAAAGAAGCGTAGAGCATTTTTACCGCAAATGCAACTCTCGATACCAGAGCTGCTTACGGACGCGGCCAGCCTCAAAAACGTGCTCGTGCACGATTCTCCCATAGGAAACAATGGGGCTGTTTGAGCTGAAAAAAAACCTAACACCTGCAAAAAAGCAGCGTTCAGCTCCTAACGCAGCCCCATTGTTTCCTATGGGGAATCACTTCCTACATCTGCACCTAACACTCTAACATATACCCCGAGTCTAAACACCCCTAACCTTACACTTATTAACCCCTAATCTGCCGCCCCCGCTATCGCTGACCCCTGCATTACACTTTTAACCCCTAATCTGCCGCTCCGTAAACCGCCGCCACCTACGTTATCCCTATGTACCCCTAATCTGCTGCCCTAACATCGCCGACCCCTATGTTATATTTATTAACCCCTAATCTGCCCCCCACAACGTCGCCGACACCTACCTACACTTATTAACCCCTAATCTGCCGAGCGGACCTGAGCGCTACTATAATAAATGTATTAACCCCTAATCCGCCTCACTAACCCTATCATAAATAGTATTAACCCCTAATCTGCCCTCCCTAACATCGCCGACACCTAACTTCAATTATTAACCCCTAATCTGCCGACCGGAGCTCACCGCTATTCTAATAAATGTATTAACCCCTAAAGCTAAGTCTAACCCTAACACTAACACCCCCCCTAACTTAAATATAATTTACATCTAACGAAATAAATTAACTCTTATTAAATAACTTATTCCTATTTAAAGCTAAATACTTACCTGTAAAATAAATCATAATATAGCTACAATATAAATTACATTTATATTATAGCTATTTTAGGATTAATATTTATTTTACAGGCAACTTTGTAATTATTTTAACCAGGTACAATAGCTATTAAATAGTTAAGAACTATTTAATAGTTACCTAGTTAAAATAATTACAAATTTACCTGTAAAATAAATCCTAACCTAAGTTATAATTAAACCTAACACTACCCTATCAATAAAATAATTAAATAAACTACCTACAATTACCTACAATTAACCTAACACTACACTATCAATAAATTAATTAAACACAATTGCTACAAATAAATACAATTAAATAAACTATCTAAAGTACAAAAAATAAAAAAGAACTAAGTTACAGAAAATAAAAAAATATTTACAAACATAAGAAAAATATTACAACAATTTTAAACTAATTACACCTACTCTAAGCCCCCTAATAAAATAACAAAGACCCCCAAAATAAAAAATTCCCTACCCTATTCTAAAATACAAAAATTACAAGCTCTTTTACCTTACCAGCCCTGAACAGGGCCCTTTGCGGGGCATGCCCCAAGAATTTCAGCTCTTTTGCCTGTAAAAAAAAACATACAATACCCCCCCCCCCCAACATTACAACCCACCACCCACATACCCCTAATCTAACCCAAACCCCCCTTAAATAAACCTAACACTAAGCCCCTGAAGATCTTCCTACCTTGTCTTCACCTCACCAGGTATCACCGATCCGTCCTGGCTCCAAGATCTTCATCCAACCCAAGCGGGGGTTGGCGATCCATAATCCGGTGCTCCAAAGTCTTCCTCCTATCCGGCAAGAAGAGGACATCCGGACCGGCAAACATCTTCTCCAAGCGGCATCTTCTATGTTCTTCCATCCGATGACGACCGGCTCCATCTTGAAGACCTCCAGCGCGGATCCATCCTCTTCTTCCGACGACTAGACGACGAATGACGGTTCCTTTAAGGGACGTCATCCAAGATGGCGTCCCTCGAATTCCGATTGGCTGATAGGATTCTATCAGCCAATCGGAATTAAGGTAGGAATTTTCTGATTGGCTGATGGAATCAGCCAATCAGAATCAAGTTCAATCCGATTGGCCGATCCCATCAGCCAATCAGATTGAGCTCGCATTCTATTGGCTGATCGGAACAGCCAATAGAATGCGAGCTCAATCTGATTGGCTGATTGGATCAGCCAATCGGATTGAACTTGATTCTGATTGGCTGATTCCATCAGCCAATCAGAAAATTCCTACCTTAATTCCGATTGGCTGATAGAATCCTATCAGCCAATCGGAATTCGAGGGACGCCATCTTGGATGACGTCCCTTAAAGGAACCGTCATTCGTCGTCTAGTCGTCGGAAGAAGAGGATGGATCCGCGCTGGAGGTCTTCAAGATGGAGCCGGTCGTCATCGGATGGAAGAACATAGAAGATGCCGCTTGGAGAAGATGTTTGCCGGTCCGGATGTCCTCTTCTTGCCGGATAGGAGGAAGACTTTGGAGCACCGGATTATGGATCGCCAACCCCCGCTTGGGTTGGATGAAGATCTTGGAGCCAGGACGGATCGGTGATACCTGGTGAGGTGAAGACAAGGTAGGAAGATCTTCAGGGGCTTAGTGTTAGGTTTATTTAAGGGGGGTTTGGGTTAGATTAGGGGTATGTGGGTGGTGGGTTGTAATGTTGGGGGGGGGGGGGGTATTGTATGTTTTTTTTTACAGGCAAAAGAGCTGAAATTCTTGGGGCATGCCCCGCAAAGGGCCCTGTTCAGGGCTGGTAAGGTAAAAGAGCTTGTAATTTTTGTATTTTAGAATAGGGTAGGGAATTTTTTATTTTGGGGGTCTTTGTTATTTTATTAGGGGGCTTAGAGTAGGTGTAATTAGTTTAAAATTGTTGTAATATTTTTCTTATGTTTGTAAATATTTTTTTATTTTCTGTAACTTAGTTCTTTTTTATTTTTTGTACTTTAGATAGTTTATTTAATTGTATTTATTTGTAGCAATTGTGTTTAATTAATTTATTGATAGTGTAGTGTTAGGTTAATTGTAGGTAATTGTAGGTAGTTTATTTAATTATTTTATTGATAGGGTAGTGTTAGGTTTAATTATAACTTAGGTTAGGATTTATTTTACAGGTAAATTTGTAATTATTTTAACTAGGTAACTATTAAATAGTTCTTAACTATTTAATAGCTATTGTACCTGGTTAAAATAATTACAAAGTTGCCTGTAAAATAAATATTAATCCTAAAATAGCTATAATATAAATGTAATTTATATTGTAGCTATATTATGATTTATTTTACAGGTAAGTATTTAGCTTTAAATAGGAATAAGTTATTTAATAAGAGTTAATTTATTTCGTTAGATGTAAATTATATTTAAGTTAGGGGGGTGTTAGTGTTAGGGTTAGACTTAGCTTTAGGGGTTAATACATTTATTAGAATAGCGGTGAGCTCCGGTCGGCAGATTAGGGGTTAATAATTGAAGTTAGGTGTCGGCGATGTTAGGGAGGGCAGATTAGGGGTTAATACTATTTATGATAGGGTTAGTGAGGCGGATTAGGGGTTAATACATTTATTATAGTAGCGCTCAGGTCCGCTCGGCAGATTAGGGGTTAATAAGTGTAGGTAGGTGTCGGCGACGTTGTGGGGGGCAGATTAGGGGTTAATAAATATAACATAGGGGTCGGCGATGTTAGGGGCAGCAGATTAGGGGTACATAGGGATAACGTAGGTGGCGGCGATTTGCGGTCGGAAGATTAGGGGTTAATTATTTTAAGTAGCTTGCGGCGACGTTGTGGGGGGCAAGTTAGGGGTTAATAAATATAATATAGGGGTCGGCGGGGTTAGGGGCAGCAGATTAGGGGTACATAAGTATAACGTAGGTGGCGGTCGGCAGATTAGGGGTTAAAAATTTTAATCGAGTGGCGGCGATGTGGGGGGACCTCGGTTTAGGGGTACATAGGTAGTTTATGGGTGTTAGTGTACTTTAGGGTACAGTAGTTAAGAGCTTTATAAACCGGCGTTAGCCAGAAAGCTCTTAACTCCTGCTATTTTCAGGCGGCTGGAATCTTGTCGTTAGAGCTCTAACACTCACTGCAGAAACGACTCTAAATACCAGCGTTAGAAAGATCCCATTGAAAAGATAGGATACGCAAATGGCGTAGGGGGATCTGCGGTATGGAAAAGTCGCGGCTGAAAAGTGAGCGTTAGACCCTTTAATCACTGACTCCAAATACCAGCGGGCGCCCAAAACCAGCGTTAGGAGCCTCTAACGCTGGTTTTGACGGCTACCGCCGAACTCTAAATCTAGGCCTGTGAATGCTAAGAATTGTAGATGCACCTAAGCAGTAGAATCTATAAAACAATTGACAACATATGTGTGTTATTTAAAGTGACCATATAATATCCGCTAATGTGACTTATAGAACATCTGTTTACCAAATTATGTGTAGCGGTAATTACACAGTGCCTGTGCGAGCGTCACTAATGGACGCTGTGGATATGTGTAACTTAGCAACTAATCGCATGCTAGACACATAAGGCTAGATTACGAGTTGTGCGTTAAGGTAAAAAAGCAGTGTTAGGTCCTAACGCTGCTTTTGTACGGCCGCTGGTATTACGAGTCTTGCAGGTTTAGGGGCACCGCACAATTTGCTGGCCTTACCGCAAACCGATTTACATAAACTTCGTAAACCCTTTTTTCTATGGGACTTCCATAGCATCGGTATTACAAGTCTGTCCTGGGAGGCCAAAAAGTGAGCGGTACAGCCTCTACCGCCAAGATCCATAACGCATTCTAAAGTCAGTAGTTATGAGTTTTACACTACAACGCTGTAGCATAAAACTCATAACTAAAGTGCTAAAAAGTAAACTAATACCTATAAACTACCTGTTAACCCCTAAACCGAGGCCTTCCCACATCGCAAACACTATAATAACATTTTTAACCCCTAATCTGCTGCTCCGGACATCGCCACCACTATAATAAACATATTAACCCCTTAACCGCCGCACTCCCGCCTCGCAAACTCTAGTTAAATATTATTAACCCCTAATCTGCCGCACCTAACATCGCCGCCACCTACATTATATTTATTAACCCCTAATCTGCCGTCCCCAGCGTCGCTGCCTCTATTCTAAGTTTATTAACCCTTTAAACTTAAGTCTAACCCTAACCCTAACACCCCTAACTTAAATATAATTTAAATAAATCTAAATAAAATTCCTATAATTAACTAAATTGTTCCTATTTAAAACTAAATACTTACCTGTAAAATAAACCCTAAGCTAGCTACAATATAACTAATAGTTACATTGTATCTAGTTTAGGGTTTATTTTTATTTTACAGGCAAGTTTGTATTATTTTAACTAGATAGAATAGTTACTAAATAGTTATTAGCTATTTAATAGCTACCTAGCTAAAATAAATACAAATTGACCTGTAAAATAAAACCTAACCTAAGTTACAATAACACCTAACACTACACTACAATTAAATAAATTAACTAAATTAAATACAATTAAATAAATTAAATTAAATTAGCTAAATCACAACCCCCCCCTAAATTACAGAAAATAAAAAACAAATTACAGATCTTTAAACTAATTACACCTAATCTTATAGCCCTATCAAAATAAAAAAGCCCCCCCAAAATAAAAAAAAACCCTAGCCTAAACTAAACTATCAATAGCCCTGAAAAGGGCCTTTTGCGGTGCATTGCCCCAAAGAAATCAGCTCTTTTACCTGTAAAAAAATACAAACAACCCCCAACAGTAAAACCCACCATTCACACAACCAACCCCCCAAATAAAAGCCTAACTAAAAAACCTAAGCTCCCCATTGCCCTGAAAAGGGCATTTGGATGGGCATTGCCCTTAAAAGGGCATTTAGCTCTATTGCAGGCCCAAAGCCCGAACCTAAAAAAATAAACCCACCCAATACACCCTTAAAAAAATCCTAACACTAACCCCCGAAGATTCACTTACCGGGAGAAGTCTTCATCCAAGCGGCAAGATGTCCTCAAGGAAGCCGGCAGAAGTGGTCCTCCAGATGGGCAGAAGTGGTCCTCCAGACAGGCAGAAGTCTTCATCCAGACGGCATCTTCTATCTTAATCCTTCCGACGCGGAGCGGCTCCATCTTCAAGACATCCGGCGCGGATCATCCTCTTCAAACTACGTCTTCTTCGGAATGAATATCCCTTTAAATGACGTCACCCAAGATGGCATCCCTTAGATTCCGATTGACTGATATAATTCTATCAGCCAATCGGAATTAAGGTAGAAAAAAATCCTATTGGCTGTTGCAATCAGCCAATAGGATTGAGCTGGCATTCTATTGGCTGTTCCAATCAGCCAATAGAATGCAAGCTCAAACCTATTGGCTGATGGGATCAGCCAATAGGATTGAAGTTCAATCGTATCGGCTGATTGCATCAGCCAATAGGATTTTTTCTACCTTAATTCCGATTGGCTGATAGAATTCTATCAGCCAATCGGAATCTAAGGGACGCCATCTTGGATGACGTCACTTAAATTGATATTCATTCAGAAGAAGACGTAGTTTGAAGAGGATGCTCTGCGCCGGATGTCTTGAAGATGGAGCTGCTCCGTGTCGGAAGCATGAAGATAGAAGATGCCGTCTGGATGAAGACTTCTGCCCGTCTGGAGGACCACTTCTGCTGGCTTCTTTGAGGACATCTTGCTGCTTGGATGAAGACTTCTCCCGGTAAGTGAATCTTCGGGGGTTAGTGTTAGGATTTTTTTAAGGGTGTATTGGGTGGGTTTATTTTTTAGGTTAGGGCTTTGGGTCTGCAATAGAGCTAAATTCCCTTTTAAGGGCAATGCCCATCCAAATGCCCTTTTCAGGGCAATGGGGAGCTTAGGTTTTTTTGGTTAGGCTTTTATTTGGGGGGTTGGTTGTGTGGGTGGTGGGTTTTACTGTTGGGGGGTTGTTTGTTTGTTTTTTTACAGGTAAAAGAGCTGATTTCTTTGGGGCAATGCCCCGCAAAAAGCCCTTTCAAGGGCTATTGATAGTTTAGTTTAGGCTAGGTTTTTTTTTTATTTTGGGTGGGCTTTTTTTATTTTAAAAGAGCTATTAGATTAGGTGTAATTAGTTTAAATATCTGTAATTTGTTTTTTTATTTTCTGTAATTTAGTGTTTTTTTTGTGATTTAGCTAATTTAATTTAATTTATTTAATTGTATTTAATTTAGTTAATTTATTTAATTGTAGTGTAGTGTTAGGTGTTATTGTAACTTAGGTTAGGTTTTATTTTACAGGTCAATTTGTATTTTTTTTAGCTAGGTAGTTATTAAATAGCTAATAAGTATTTAGTAACTATTCTACCTAGTTAAATTAAATACAAACTTGCCTGTAAAATAAAAATAAACCCTAAGCTAGCTACAATGTAACTATTAGTTATAATGTAGCTAGCTTAGGGTTTATTTTACAGGTAAGTATTTAGTTTTAAATAGGAATAATTTAGTTAATGATAGTAATTTTATTTAGATTTATTTAAGTTATATTTAAGTTAGGGGTTGTTAGGGTTAGTCATAGATTTAGGGGTTAATACATTTAAATATAGTGGCGGCGACATTGGGGGCGGCAGATTAGGAGTTAATAAGTGTAGGTAGGTTGCAGCGACATCGGGGGTGGGAGATTAGGGGTTAATAAATATAATGTAGGTGTCGGCGATTTTGGGGGCAGCAGATTAGGGGTTAATAAGTATAATGTAGGTGGCGGCGGTGTCCGGAGCGGCAGATTAGGGGTTAATAAGAATAATATAGGTGTCGGCGATGTCGGGGGTGGCAGATTAGGGGTTAATAAGTGTAAGATTAGGGGTGTTTAGACTCGGGGTTCATGTTAGGGTGTTAGGTGTAAACATAAAAACAGAATTTATGCTTACCTGATAAATTACTTTCTCCAACGGTGTGTCCGGTCCACGGCGTCATCCTTACTTGTGGGATATTCTCTTCCCCAACAGGAAATGGCAAAGAGCCCAGCAAAGCTGGTCACATGATCCCCCCTAGGCTCCGCCTTCCCCAGTCATTCGACCGACGTAAAGGAGGAATATGCATAGGAGAAATCATATGATACCGTGGTGACTGTAGTTAGAGAAATTAATTCAACAGACCTGATCAAAAACCAGGGCGGGCCGTGGACCGGACACACCGTTGGAGAAAGTAATTTATCAGGTAAGCATAAATTCTGTTTTCTCCAACATAGGTGTGTCCGGTCCACGGCGTCATCCTTACTTGTGGGAACCAATACCAAAGCTTTAGGACACGGATGATGGGAGGGAACAAATCAGGTCGCCTAGATGGAAGGCACCACGGTTTGCAAAACCTTTCTCCCAAAAATAGCCTCAGAAGAAGCAAAAGTATCAAATTTGTAGAATTTGGCAAAAGTGTGCAGTGAAGACCAAGTCGCTGCCTTACATATCTGATCAACAGAAGCCTCGTTCTTGAAGGCCCAAGTGGAAGCCACAGCCCTAGTGGAGTGAGCTGTGATTCTTTCAGGAGGCTGCCGTCCGGCAGTCTCATAAGCCAATCGGATAATGCTTTTAAGCCAGAAAGAGAGAGAGGTAGAAGTTGCTTTTTGACCTCTCCTTTTACCAGAATAAACAACAAACAAAGAAGATGTTTGTCTGAAATCCTTAGTAGCTGCTAAGTAAAATTTGAGAGCACGAACTACATCTAAGTTGTGCAACAAACGTTCCTTCTTTGAAACTGGATTAGGACACAAAGAAGGCACGACTATCTCCTGGTTAATATTTTTATTAGAAACAACTTTCGGAAGAAAACCAGGTTTAGTACGCAAAACCACCTTATCTGCATGGAACACCAGATATGGAGGAGAACACTGCAGAGCAGATAACTCTGAAACTCTTCTAGCAGAAGAGATTGCAACCAAAAACAAAACTTTCCAAGATAATAACTTTATATCAACGGAATGTAGGGGTTCAAACGGAATCCCCTGAAGAACTGAAAGAACTAGATTGAGACTCCAGGGAGGAGTCAAAGGTTTGTAAACAGGCTTGATTCTAACCAGAGCCTGAACAAAAGCCTGAACGTCTGGTACAGCCGCCAGCTTTTTGTGAAGTAAAACAGATAAAGCAGAAATCTGTCCCTTCAAAGAACTCGCAGATAATCCTTTCTCCAAACCCTCTTGAAGAAAGGATAGAATCCTAGGAATTTTTATCTTGTGCCATGGGAATCCTTTAGATTCGCACCAACAGATATATTTTTTCCATATTTTATGGTAGATTTTCCTAGTTACAGGCTTTCTAGCCTGAACAAGAGTATCAATGACAGAATCTGAGAAACCTCGCTTTGATAAAATCAAGCGTTCAATCTCCAAGCAGTCAGTTGGAGTGAGGCCAGATTCGGATGTTCGAACGGACCTTGAACAAGAAGGTCCTGTCTCAGAGGTAGCTTCCATGGTGGAGCTGATGACATATTCACCAGGTCTGCATACCAAGTCCTGCGTGGCCACGCAGGAGCTATCAAGATCACCGATACCCTCTCCTGTTTGATCCTGGCTACCAGCCTGGGAATGAGAGGAAACGGTGGGAACACATAAGCTAGGTTGAAGGTCCAAGGTGCTACTAGTGCATCCACTAGAGCCGCCTTGGGATCCCTGGATCTGGACCCGTAGCAAGGAACCTTGAAGTTCTGACGAGACGCCATCAGATCCATGTCTGGAATGCCCCACAATTGAATTATTTGGGCAAACATTTCCGGATGGAGTTCCCACTCCCCCGGATGAAATGTCTGACGACTCAGAAAATCCGCTTCCCAATTTTCCACTCCTGGGATGTGGATTGCAGACAAGTGGCAGGAGTGATTCTCCGCCCATTGAATTATTTTGGTCACTTCTTCCATCGCCAGGGAACTCCTTGTTCCCCCCTGATGGTTGATATACGCAACAGTCGTCATGTTGTCTGATTGAAACCTTATGAATTTGGCCCTTGCAAGCTGAGGCCAAGCTCTGAGAGCATTGAATATCGCTCTCAGTTCCAGAATGTTTATCGGTAGAAGAGATTCTTCCCGAGACCAAAGCCCCTGAGCTTTCAGGGGTTCCCAGACCGCGCCCCAGCCCACCAGACTGGCGTCGGTCGTGACAATGACCCACTCCGGTCTGCGGAAGCTCATCCCTTGTGACAGGTTGTCCAGGGTCAGCCACCAACGGAGTGAGTCTCTGGTCCTCTGATCTACTTGTATCGTTGGAGACAAGTCTGTATAATCCCCATTCCACTGTCTGAGCATGCACAGTTGTAATGGTCTTAGATGAATTCGCGCAAAAGGAACTATGTCCATTGCCGCCACCATCAAACCTATTACTTCCATGCACTGCGCTATGGAAGGAAGAAGAACGGAATGAAGTACTTGACAAGAGTTTAGAAGTTTTGATTTTCTGGCGTCTGTCAGAAAAATCTTCATTTCTAAAGAGTCTATTATTGTTCCCAAGAAGGGGACTCTTGTTGACGGAGACAGAGAACTTTTCTCTACGTTCACTTTCCACCCGTGACATCTGAGAAAGGCTAGGACAATGTCCGTATGAGCCTTTGCTTGTGGCAGGGACGACGCTTGAATTAGAATGTCGTCCAAGTAAGGTACTACTGCAATGCCCCTCGGTCTTAACACCGCTAGAAGGGACCCTAGTACCTTTGTGAAAATTCTTGGGGCAGTGGCTAATCCGAATGGAAGTGCCACGAACTGGTAATGTTTGTCCAGAAACGCGAACCTTAGGAACCGATGATGTTCCTTGTGGATAGGAATATGTAGATACGCATCCTTTAAATCCACCGTGGTCATGAATTGACCTTCCTGGATGGTAGGAAGAATTGTTCGAATGGTTTCCATCTTGAACGATGGAACCCTGAGAAATTTAAGATCTTGAGATCCAAGATTGGTCTGAATGTTCCCTCTTTTTTGGGAACTATGAACAGATTTGAGTAGAATCCCATCCCTCGTTCCTTCAATGGAACAGGATTGATCACTCCCATTTTTAACAGGTCTTCTACACAATGTAAGAATGCCTGTTTTTTTATGTGGTCTGAAGACAATTGAGACCTGTGGAATCTTCCCCTTGGGGGTAGTTCCTTGAATTCCAGAAGATAACCTTGGGAGACTATTTCTAGAGCCCAAGGATCCAGAACATCTCTTGCCCATGTCTGAGTGAAGAGAGAAAGTCTGCCCCCCACCAGATCCGGTCCCGGATCGGGGGCCAACATCTCATGCTGTCTTGGTAGCAGTGGCAGGTTTCTTGGCCTGCTTGCCTTTGTTCCAGCCTTGCATGGGCTTCCAGGCTGGCTTGGCTTGAGACGTATTACCCTCTTGCTTAGAGGGCGTAGAGCTTGAGGCTGGTCCGTTTCTACGAAAGGGACGAAAATTAGGCTTATTTTTAGCCTTGAAAGACCTATCCTGAGGAAGGGCATGGCCCTTTCCCCCAGTGATATCTGAAATAATCTCTTTCAAGTCAGGGCCAAACAGCGTTTTCCCCTTGAAAGGAATATTAAGCAATTTGTTCTTGGATGACGCATCCGCTGACCAAGATTTTAGCCATAGCGCTCTGCGCGCCACAATAGCAAACCCTGAATTTTTCGCCGCTAATCTAGCTAATTGCAGGGTAGCGTCTAGAGTAAAAGAATTAGCCAATTTAAGAGCACGAATTCTGTCCATAATCTCCTCCAAAGGGGTAGCTTTATCTAGCGACTTTTCTAGTTCATCAAACCAAAAAGACGCTGCTGTAGTAACAGGAACAATGCATGAAATTGGCTGTAGAAGGTAACCTTGCTGAACAAACATCTTTTTAAGCAAACCTTCTAACTTTTTATCCATAGGATCTTTGAAAGCACAACTATCTTCTATAGGGATAGTGGTGCGTTTGTTTAAGGTAGAGACCGCCCCCTCGACCTTAGGGACTGTCTGCCATAAGTCCTTTCTGGGGTCGACTATAGGAAACAATTTCTTAAATATAGGGGGAGGGACAAAAGGTATGCCGGGCCTTTCCCATTCTTTGTTTACAATATCCACCACCCGCTTGGGTATAGGAAAAGCTTCGGGGGGCACCGGGACCTCTAGAAACTTGTCCATCTTACATAATTTCTCTGGAACGACCAAATTGTCACAATCATCCAGAGTAGAAAGCACCTCCTTAAGCAGAGCGCGGAGATGTTCCAATTTAAATTTGAATGTAATAACATCAGGTTCAGCTTGTTGAGAAATTTTTCCTGAATCTGAAATTTCTCCCTCAGACAAAACCTCCCTAGCCCCTTCAGACTGGTGTAAGGGCATGTCAGAACCATTATCATCTGCGCCCTCATGCTCTACAGTATCTAAAACAGAGCAGTCGCGCTTTCGCTGATAAGTGGGCATTTTGGCTAAAATGTTTTTAATAGAATTATCCATTACAGCCGTTAATTGTTGCATAGTAAGAATAATAGGCGCACTAGATGTACTAGGGGCCTCTTGTGTGGGCAAGACTGGTGTAGACACATAAGGGGATGATGCAGTACCATGCTTACTCCCCTCACTAGAGGAATCATCTTGGGCATCATTTTCACTATCACATGCATCACATATATTTAAATGAGAAGGAACTTTGGCTTCCTGACATACAGAACATAGTCTATCTGAAGGTACAGACATGATAAACAGGCATAAACTTGATAACAAAGTACAAAAAACGTTTTAAAATAAAACCGTTACTGTCACTTTAAATTTTAAACTGAACACACTTTATTACTGAATATGCGAAAAAGTATGAAGGAATTGTCCAAAATTCACCAAAATTTCACCACAGTGTCATAAAGCCTTGAAAGTATTGCACACCAAATTTGAAAGATTTAACTCTAAAAATAACGGAACCGGAGCCGTTTTTACATTTAACCCCTATACAGTCCCTGGTATCTGCTTTGCTGAGACCCAACCAAGCCCAGAGGGGAATACGATACCAAATGACGCCTTCAGCACGCTTTTTCAGTGTATCTGAGCTCCTCACACATGCATCTGCATGCTCTGACTCCCAAAAACAACTGCGCATTAGTGGCGCGAAACTGAGGCTCTGCCTAAGACTAGAGAAGGCCCCCAGTGAAAAAGGTGTCCAAAACAGTGCCTGCCGTTTTTATTACCAACATACCCAGATAAAAACAACTCCTCAGAGTAATAAATCATTAAACATGCTTATAAAACAAACGTTTTAGCCCAGAAAAATGTCTGCCAGTCTTTAAAGCCCTTGTGAAGCCCTTTATAAATTGTTATTAAAATGGCTTACCGGATCCCATAGGGAAAATGACAGCTTCCAGCATTACCAAAAATCTTCATCTCTTTTCTGTTTCAGAGTAAATAGTACATACCAGCACTATTTTAAAATAACAAACTCTTGATTGAAGCAATAAAACTACATTTAAACACCAAAAAACTCTAAGCCATCTCCGTGGAGATGTTGCCTGTACAACGGCAAAGAGAATGACTGGGGAAGGCGGAGCCTAGGGGGGATCATGTGACCAGCTTTGCTGGGCTCTTTGCCATTTCCTGTTGGGGAAGAGAATATCCCACAAGTAAGGATGACGCCGTGGACCGGACACACCTATGTTGGAGAAATGTGTTTCCCCATAGGAATCAATGGGCTGCGTTACTGAGCTTTACACTGCTTTTTTGCAGATGTTAGACTTTTTCTCAGCCGGCTCTCCCCATTGATGTCTATGGGGAAATCGTGCACGAGCACGTACGACCAGCTCACCGTTTACTTAAGCAGCGCTGGTATTGGAGTGCGTTATGGAGCACAATTTTGCTCTACGGTCACTTCTTGCCTTCTAACGCTGGGTTTGTAAAAACCTGTAATACCAGTGCTGTAGGTAAGTGAGCAGTGAGAAAAAACTGCTTGTTAGCACCGCACATGTCATAACGAAAAACTCGTAATCTAGCCGATAGTGTCCAATGTGTTAACTATCTCTACTATTACCCAGAAAATACATATAAACATAAAAACATAAAGAAATGTTAAAAACACTAAATCTCTATTCAGCATGTCAAGAAACCTTTATATTAATACTAGGCTATTATAACTATTCCTAGGGCTCAAATGGCTACCTCTATTGGAAAGCATATAAACACAAAATAAAACACAATTGACCATAGTAGACTATAGTAAGGGCATATACATAGCGCCAATTAACTAATATATCCTTGGTCAATATTAGACCGGGCCCAACGCAGCAGTGTACAAATAGAAAATTGTACACAAAATTACACATAATGGTACATCTAACTAAGTTGCCTAAACTGAACTTGAATTACATATATATACATCTAGCAAATACAGAAATGTAATTTGTGCTAGGCATGGAAAGATTGGCACCCGGACGTTTCAGAAAGCTGTGCCATTCAAATTTAGTATTAAGGCCCTTCGGGATCAGTGTGTCCAGTTCAAAAGTCCATCTAGCCTCTCTCTGCATAAGTATCTTATTCCGGTCCCCTCTTGTCAACGGAGGGACATGATCAATGGAGGTCTATGAAATATGTTGCTGAGCACCCCGGTCAAAAGGATTGTATTGTGAGTGCCAAACTTCTGTGTACTGGTTATATATATATATGTGTAAATCAATCTTCCCAGTGGACCCCTGAGTAAGATTCCCCATGAGCCCCTTTTAAATGCATAACAAATCCTTGAAAGCATTGTTCTTTATATGAATTAAAATTGTTTTTATCAAAAATAATGTATACACTAATTAGTTCACATTAACTCTGAGTGTAGCATCTATTTATACTTGTCCCGCCGTGCTGCTCTAGCCGTTGCTAGTGGCGCGGTGTCTCTTTTTCTGCTCGTTGTCAGGGGCAGTGTCGGCTCTGGATGCTTGCGGTGCTGACAACATCGCTGCACGCTCCGGATGCCAGTCGGAGATCAGTGGCGCGAATCTGCACCTATTTAAATGTTTGTAGAACGATCTGTCACTGCCCAAGTATAGGTGTTACTTTGTGTGCTTCTGGGTGTGACAGATCATTCTTTTTTTGTGCCTATATCGTTTCTGAACCTGCCTGACTGACTACTCTACCTGCCTTAACCCTTACACTGCTAGATTGATCACTGTTGCTGAACCTGCCTGTCTGACTACTCTACCTGCTTTAACCCTTAAACTGCTGGACTGCTCTACTGTTGCCAAACCCTGCCTGCCTGATTATTCTAGTGGTGTGCCCTTGGACTGCTTTACTGTTGCTAAACCTTGCCTTCCTGACTATTCTAGTGGTTTATTCTTGGACTGCTTTGCTGTTGCCAAACCCTGCCTGACCATTCTAGTGATTTATCCTTGGACTGCTTTGCTGTTGCCATACCCTGCCTGCCTGACCATTCTAGTGGTTCATCCTTGGACTGCTCTGCTGTTGCCGCAGGGGACTGTCCTACCTGTGGTGAGTACCGCCTTACTCATCTCACTAACTTTCTCTGCTCTGGGATATTCCCTATCATTCCGGCTCGACGCCGGGATAACAAGACTACTGGCCGAGTTTGGTCTGATAGAGGAGTATCCCACAAGCATTACAATATTCTTCTGATGAAGTGAGCTGAGACTCACGATATGTGTAGGGCCACGTGACCGTGACATAACCGATGTCACTTTTGGTTTATTGGCAAACCTCTCGGCACGCTACCGGTAGCTAACGATAACGCTATCTGCCACCTAACAAATATTTTCTATTACTTTAGACATAAACATCTACATTTATCTAGCATTATCTAACGTTTAATGGGGAGCTAGTTTGAGATGATTTAACATTTGGGCCAGATTACAAGTGGAGTGCAAACATTTGCACGTTAGCAATGTGTTTTTTTCCCGAGTTGAAAGTAATTGCAATCACTATTTAGGCTAGAATGATTACTGCAACTTCAGAGCTCTGGTTAACTGTTTTGTGAAACTAAAAATTGTCATAAAACACATCAAAAATACATTACAAAGTACAGTTACACTCATAATAACAGCATCTAATAAAAATTATTTTAAAAAAATATTGCACAAAAACGTTATAAGGGCTATAAGATATGACGTCTCAGGTGTTAGAAAAAAAGGCAGGCAAATGACTTTAACATTAAAATACATACATATACATATCTAAAGATGTATATGTATGTATGTGTATGTTACGGTACCAACTGTGTACCAAGGGTTAACCCCAGATGAACAATGTCCTGCATAGACAATCAGCAATTCACAACCCAGCCAGTTTCAGGTTTAAAACAGAATGACAACTTTATTTGAAGGCAGCACACAGATTTATACAGGTTTTTGACCCCCCCCTCAGATGGGGGTTGAAAGAATGTTGTACATTAGATAAAAGGGAGAAGCGCCCTTGACATGATACAATAGGATTAGATTACTTAAATACTTTACTTAGGCAGATAACAACTTAAACACATTTGGCTTGTCTTATCACCTAGCGTCTGTTCTCTGAGGGTGATTAAACAATGGCCTGTTTATTACTTAAATGTAATTATAGCACACAATAGCTGAGGCCAGAAAACCTGTCTTTAGAAATTAGATTCTTAAAGCTAAACAAAGTTAACTCTTTCAGTCCTGACAGAAGGGTCTGTCACATAGCTCCCCCCTTGTGGAACACTCCGGCAGACCCGGCTTGACCCTTTTGCGGGTCAACCTGGGGATGACCGGACTAGGAGGTGGTAGGCATGTCAGTTTGCTGGGACAATCCATCTGTATTCCCGTTATGAGAGAGAATCCCTGTCTGTATAAATAAGGGTTCAACCTCTTCAGTGCCCCGACTAGGGCTAAACAGTCCTTCAAAATATCATCGGCTTCTTTACGTGGTTTTTGTACCTGCTCTTTATAGGTATCCACAATCCCTTCATACTGACATAGGGTGCCCTTGAGTTGCTGCACCTCCCTATGAGCCAGCGTCAGCTTCTCCTCCAGTGTCACTAAGTTTGTCCTTAATGTTTCATGTTCCACTCTCAAGCTGGTGTTTTCTGCAGTCTGTCGGTGCAGCTTGTCTAGCAGAGATTCCTGTTCTAAACGTGCTTTTTCCTCTGCGCTCCTCTTCTCTTCCGCTAGCACTGTTACGTGATTGTTTAACGTGACCATTTTATCCTCTACGTGACTCTTCTCCTTCATCAGCGCATTGTAACGTGACTCCCACATATCAATAGCGGATAGAGATTTACTGAGCTCAGCGTCCTGGGGCTTAGCAGCAGGGGGGTCAGTCTCTGCTGCACGGATCTGAGCACGGGTAGTCACAGGGTTAACATCAGCGGGACCCATGGGAGCATAGGCAGAAACAAGGGGGACCAAGGTATTTCCAAGGAGAACATCAGCTGGTAAATCCTTCATGACCCCCACATTCACAGGTCTAGCGCCCCCCTCCCCAATCCAAATGCACCCTGGCAACAGGTAGGCGGAACACAGTGCCCCCTGCTACCCTCACAGCCACAGTGTCTCCTGTGTGCTGTTTCTCAGACACCAAGTTCTTTCGAAGCAAGGTCATGGTAGCACCAGTATCCCGTAGACCACTGACCTCCTTCCCATTCACTTTAACCAGTTGCCGGTTATTCCGGTGGGCAGCTTGCACAAGGTCTGCCTCATGTAGGATGCCCCAGCATTCTTGCGCCTCTACATAGCGGGCCGCAGGCTGAGGATTACGTGGGATTCCGCTAGCGGGTCTTCTCCAGGACTGTGCTTGGTTCGCTGCGTTTAGGGGGACACTCTGGTCTTTTGTGCCCTAGTTGCTTACATCCAAAGCACCGAATAGGTTGTGAGTAGCCCCGCGAATTGAACCAGGCTCTCTGAGGGTAGTTCGTGGCCCGAGACCGTGTGGTATAGCGGTGTGCTGGGGGTTGGTAACTGGCAGGTGCTGGGGTGACTGGGGGTCTGTACTCCACTCTGGCAGGGGGCTTAGTGGTAGCAGTGTCCAGTTTGCGGGCATCCGTATACTCATCTGCCAAGCGAGCCGCTTCATGCAGGGTGGAGGGTTTACGGTCCCCTAACCCACTCTCGAACTCCTGCGGGTAACTTGTCGAAGCAATGTTCCAACAGGAATAGCTGCAGCACCTCTTCCCCAGATACGGCTTGGCACCCCGCTATCCAGTGAGCTGCTGTGCGGTGCACCTTACATGCCCACTCAAGGTAGGAATCACCAGCCAATTTAACAGTGTCTCTGAACCGCCTCCGGTATGCCTCCGGTGTAACCGCATACCTGGAGAGCAGAGCCTCTTTTACAGTATTATAATCCCCGACTTCCTCATCTGGAATGGCCCGAAAAGCCTCACTGGCCCGGCCGGATAATTTTCCGGATAATATCGTGACCCAGTCCTCTGCGGGTACCTTGTGTAGTGCACATTGCCTCTCAAAATCTGCAAGGTACCCATCAATCTCTCCTTCTGTTTCCAGGAAGTTTTTAAAAGCTGCAAAATTTTCTTTTCCCTTTTCCACTGGGGTTGCTGTGACTTGGGCTGCTGCAGCGCCGCTTTGGCGAAGTAGGTTGGCCTCCACAGCTGCTATGACCCGGTCGATAATTTCGGCAGATGGGTTGGGGCCATAATATGCCAGTCTTATTTTAACCGCCCGATCAAAGCTTGCTTCTTCAGGGGTTCTGTCTGATATGCTGGGCCCATTGGTTCCTTCTGTCCCTGGTACTCTTTCCATCTTAGTCAGTATTGTAATAATCCCCCTCTTCCTGAGGTTACTGGCTTGTGTAGTTGCTCTTCTGGGCGATAAGGTTCATTCCGTCGCTTGCCACCAATGTTACGGTACCAACTGTGTACCAAGGGTTAACCCCAGATGAACAATGTCCTGCATAGACAATCAGCAATTCACAACCCAGCCAGTTTCAGGTTTAAAACAGAATGACAACTTTATTTGAAGGCAGCACACAGATTTATACAGGTTTTTGACCCCCCCTCAGATGGGGGTTGAAAGAATGTTGTACATTAGATAAAAGGGAGAAGCGCCCTTGACATGATACAATAGGATTAGATTACTTAAATACTTTACTTAGGCAGATAACAACTTAAACACATTTGGCTTGTCTTATCACCTAGCGTCTGTTCTCTGAGGGTGATTAAACAATGGCCTGTTTATTACTTAAATGTAATTATAGCACACAATAGCTGAGGCCAGAAAACCTGTCTTTAGAAATTAGATTCTTAAAGCTAAACACAGTTAACTCTTTCAGTCCTGACAGAAGGGTCTGTCACAGTGTATATATACTGTATATATGTATACATATGTATTTATTTATTTTATGTTTGTATATATGTCTGTAAATACATAGATATATATGTAAACACATATAGATGTATACATATAAGTGCATTTAAGCCCTTTGCAGTTAAGTAGATGTAAACATGAAAAATCATATTTATACAATATTCATATTTAATAGTGTTATACTGTGTTTTTACTGTAAATATTTCACATTCCAATGTTTTGCACATGACAGAATGGTCTATGTATTTATAAATAGATATTCCTATATAATCTGTATGTATCTATACCTATATATAATCATGTGTGTATATGTATATGTATATATATATATATATATATATATATATATATATATATATATAAAAAACAACATTTTAAATTAGGGGGAGATAAAAGTCGAGTTTAAAATCCTCCACTACGCACAAAATATAGAAAAAATATCTCATTGTTCATTAACAAATCTAGACAGGCCCAGAGGCTTGTTTTCCCACAGAAAATCTCTGAATTACATTGTTTCCAATGCAGCAAAGGATTCTGGGTAAGATATGCAAATTAAGTACGCAATGACACACCTTTTTACTTCAGTCTGCTTTTCAGCAGGTTCCCTTTATGCCAAAGTATCGCTGTTCACACAGCTTATAAACTTAGCTAGGGTTAGTGCAGTGATTCATAACCATCCCAGGACAGACTGTTTTGTGGTTTTTGCCACTCATCAGCTGGAAGAAGGTTAGAATCACTGCTGGGTGAAGTTGATTCCGGGCAGAATACAACAACATTTTAAATTAGGGGGAGATAAAAGGCGAGTTTAAAATCCTCCACTATGCACAAAATATAGAAAAAATAACTCATTGTGTAGTTCATTAACAAATCTAGACAGGCCCAGAGGCTTGTTTTCCCACAGAAAATCTCTGAATTACATTGTTTCCAATGCAGCAAAGGATTCTGGGTAAGATATGCAAATTAAGTACACAATGACACACCTTTTTACTTCAGTCTGCTTTTCAGCAGGTTCCCTTTATGCCAAAGTATCGCTGTTCACACAGCTTATAAACTTAGCTAGGGTTAGTGCAGTGATTCATAACCATCCCAGGACAGACTGTTTTGTGGTTTTTGCCACACATCAGCTGGAAGAAGGTTAGAATCACTGCTGGGTGAAGTTGATTCCGGGCAGAATACAACAACATTTTAAATTAGGGGGAGATAAAAGGCGAGTTTAAAATCCTCCACTACGCACAAAATATAGAAAAAATAACTCATTGTGTAGTTCATTAACAAATCTAGACAGGCCCAGAGGCTTGTTTTCCCACAGAAAATCTCTGAAATACATTGTTTGCAATGCAGCAAAGGATTCTGGGTAAGATATGCTAATTAAGTACACAATGACATACCTTTTTACTTCAGTCTGCTTTTCAGCAGGTTCCCTTTATGCCAAAGTATCGCTGTTCACACAGCTTATAAACTTAGCTAGGGTTAGTGCAGTGATTCATAACCATCCCAGGACAGACTGTTTCGTGGTTTTTGCCACTCATCAGCTGGGAGAAGGTTAGAATCACTGCTGGGTGAAGTTGATTCCGGGCAGAATACAACAACATTTTAAATTAGGGGGAGATAAAAGGCGAGTTTAAAATCCTCCACTATGCACAAAATATAGAAAAAATAACTCATTGTGTAGTTCATTAACAAATCTAGACAGGCCCAGAGGCTTGTTTTCCCACAGAAAATCTCTGAATTACATTGTTTCCAATGCAGCAAAGGATTCTGGGTAAGATATGCAAATTAAGTACACAATGACACACCTTTTTACTTCAGTCTGCTTTTCAGCAGGTTCCCTTTATGCCAAAGTATCGCTGTTCACATAGCTTATAAACTTAGCTAGGGAATTTGCATATCTTACCCAGAATCCTTTGCTGCATTGGAAACAATGTAATTCAGAGATTTTCTGTGGGAAAACAAGCCTCTGGGCCTGTCTAGATTTGTTAATGAACTACACAATGAGTTATTATATATATATATATATATATATATATATATATATATATATATATATATATAGGAATATAGATATATATTGTACCAAAATACCATCAGATATATGTAGAAAAATGTATATATAGAACCTATTCTTCTATGTGAACAACATTGGAATGTGAAATATTCATATTTTTATGTTGGGTTAGTGCATATAAGAATGTGCAATCAGCATTTTGCAAGGGTGGTTTTTTTTTATTCCACTTTTTTTCTCCATTGACTTCTATGGGGGGATACGTGAACGCGCACGTGATCAGGGCCGGATTTACATCTCAGGTGCCTGTAGGCACAAAAACTTGAAGCGCCCCCCCCCCGGCCCCCCTAACAAAAAAAAGTGGGGGGAAAATAAGGAATTTTTTTTTATTATTTTTTTTTAATTTATTTTTTCTTATTTTCTTATTATTTTCTGTAGCATAGTGTCCCCCCCACCTCCCTTGATCATTAGTTATGGCACTGTGTGTATGTGTGTGCGTGTATATGTATATATATATATATATATATATATATATATATATATATATATATATAATTTATTTTTTTACTTTTTTATTTATTTTTTGAGAAAGAAGCAGGATACCAAACTCAAGAACTATATGTACTCTGCACACACCAGTAATTGTGTTGGACATTACATTTTTCAATAATTCCTTGACTCTGTATTATTTTGTTTTATATTTTGTCTTAGTGAGGCAGATTGTGATGTTTGTTAGATCAAAGCTCTACTTATGGATTGTAACCACTTAAAATTATATTAAAGAGACCTTATAAAAATACCCTATTTATGTCTGCTTAGGCTGATGATGCAGTTGTCAGTCAGTAGTATTTTACAATGCAGTTGTCAGTCAGTAGTATTTTATAGGTAAACCTTGCATTGTGCTTTGCTAACTCTATTGGGGAGCCTCAGTGTGTGACTATCTGCCTGCTTGTGTTGCTGCTGTACTCTTAAGTGTTAAGTCCCTCTCTGGCACATTCTTCCACAAGCCCCCTCCGGCTCCCAGTGTCAGGAGGGCAGATAATATTAATATATCACTTTTTTAATTAGTTTCTGTACTCCGTGCCTATCTAAAAGCAACACTGGTTCCCTGATCTAGCAATAACCAAGCAGAAGTAAATCTCCTTTTCTATCATCTCTCGTCACTCAAACAGAGGCAGCTGAGACAGCGGAGCACGGCATTTAAATGCTCAGTGAGTCTAACAAGGAGGAGGCACCGCAGGTAGCAGTTGCAAAAATCAAAAATCCTCTGAGTGAGCCATGCTGCCTGTCTAGCACTAGTACCCGGATCTGTCAGAATTAGCACCCACCTACGATCAGTAGTCTTGAGTCTCTGATACAGCTGTTACTGCCCGGCTGCATGCGCGCACACATAGAACCCGCCACTGAGTGAGGAGGATCCAAAGCCTTATGCCTCTGTGCGATCACGTGTGACTCTAGCCACATGCAGATTGGATTGTTGTTATTGGGCAAAAACGTCACAATGTATGGACTGTACCATGGGCAGTCCAGGACCCAATAGGAAGTTTTTGTTTTTTTCAATCCACATTGTAGCAGCCCGGGGGCCAGGGGAAATTGCGCCCCTCACTGCAGTGCGCCTGTAGGCACATGCCTACTGTGCCTACTGGGAAATCCGGCCCTGCACGTGATATTGTAAGAGCAAAAACACTTTACTTTTAACTGTTCAACAATAATACGAGCGCAACTTGACAAGTGCAAAAAGCGTATTTCTAGCAGAGTTAACTCTCAAGTGGGAGCGGTAATTAGCGCTCCATTTGTAATCTGACCCTATATCTTTTAACTTTGTTTTTTATTTTAACTATCAGAGTTTTGTTATTTTGTTTTTTATTGGGACCACCCAGTTTTTATTTAAGCACCTTATAAATGATCTTCATTTATTTGGTTTTATAACAAATTTGCAGACATACAAGTTAACAGCTTAACTGCTACAATAGAAAAGCTGATACTTTCAGATCTCCACATAGTTAATTATATACCTTAGATCGGTGAGTTATACCAAGGTGAGCATTTTGGATTTCATTTGATTTATTTATAATACATAAGAACTACTTTAGTATAAAGTTTTTTTTATCTCTTTCTTCCCACCATTTTTTGTGAAAATAAGTAACGCTTTCCATGCTTGATATATTTTTCTGTACCCTCTTGTGAGAAGGTGGTACAGTATATATATATATATATATATATATATATATATATATATATATATATATATATATATATATATATATAAAAAATAATAATAATAAATAATTTTAAAAATAAAGTTAGGGAGAGAAACTAATATTTTCTAAAAACACCTTTTAATACTGGTGTTTAAAAATAGAAAAACAAAATTATTTAAAGCCTAGATCGCATTGGCTGATCATAGGCCTGGTGCAGACCCCTAATAATAATATAAATTCAGAATATTTTTTTAGGAGAAAAATATTATGACATAGCAGAGCTATATGAGAATGCTATGCATAAAGTAGGGGGAAGCAGCACTCAGCAAAAATCTGCTCCTAACCTAATTGATCTAGTATGTAGATTAAAGGCTGAAACATTGTGTCAAAACAAAGAAACATCCAACACACATCGGTCTCTTCAATATACCATGACCCTTATTCCTAAAAACAATAAGAAACATGCTGGACATACAGGGAGTGCAGAATTATTAGGCAAATTAGTATTTTGACCACATCATCCTCTTTATGCATGTTGTCTTACTCCAAGCTGTATAGGCTCGAAAGCCTACTACCAATTAAGCATATTAGGTGATGTGCATCTCTGTAATGAGAAGGGGTGTGGTCTAATGACATCAACACCCTATATCAGGTGTGCATAATTATTAGGCAACTTCCTTTCCTTTGGCAAAATGGGTCAAAAGAAGGACTTGACAGGCTCAGAAAGTCAAAAATAGTGAGATATCTTGCAGAGGGATGCAGCACTCTTAAATTGCAAAGCTTCTGAAGCGTGATCATCGAACAATCAAGCGTTTCATTCAAAATAGTCAACAGGGTCGCAAGAAGCGTGTGGAAAAAACCAAGGCGCAAAATAACTGCCCAAGAACTGACAAAAGTCAAGCGTGCAGCTGCCAAGATGCCACTTGCCACCAGTTTGGCCATATTTCAGAGCTGCAACATCACTGGAGTGCCCAAAAGCACAAGGTGTGCAATACTCAGAGACATGGCCAAGGTAAGAAAGGCTGAAAGACGACCACCACTGAACAAGACACACAAGCTGAAACGTCAAGACTGGGCCAAGAAATATCTCAAGACTGATTTTTTTAAGGTTTTATGGACTGATGAAATGAGAGTGAGTCTTGATGGGCCAGATGGATGGGCCTGTGGCTGGATTGGTAAAGGGCAGAGAGCTACAGTCTGACTCAGACACCAGCAAGGTGGAGGTGGAGTACTGGTTTGGGCTGGTATCATCAAAGATGAGCTTGTGGGGCCTTTTCGGGTTGAGGATGGAGTCAAGCTCAACTCCCAGTCCTACTGCCAGTTTCTGGAAGACACCTTCTTCAAGCAGTGGTACAGGAAGAAGTCTGCATCCTTCAAGAAAAACATGATTTTCATGCAGGACAATGCTCCATCACACGCGTCCAAGTACTCCACAGCATGGCTGGCAAGAAAGGGTATAAAAGAAGAAAATCAAATGACATGGCCTCCTTGTTCACCTGATCTGAACCCCATTGAGAACCTGTGGTCCATCATCAAATGTGATGTTTACAAGGAGGGAAAACAGTACACCTCTCTGAACAGTGTCTGGGAGGCTGTGGTTGCTGCTGCACGCAATGTTGATGGTGAACAGATCAAAACACTGACAGAATCCATGGATGGCAGGCTTTTGAGTGTCCTTGCAAAGAAAGGTGGCTATATTGGTCACTGATTTGTTTTTGTTTTGTTTTTGAATGTCAGAAATGTATATTTGTGAATGTTGAGATGTTATATTGGTTTCACTGGTAAAAATAAATAATTGAAATGGGTATATATTTGTTTTTTGTTAAGTTGCCTAATAATTATGCACAGTAATAGTCACCTGCACACACAGACATCCCCCTAAAATAGCTATAACTAAAAACAAACTAAAAACTACTTCCAAAACTATTCAGCTTTGATATTAATGAGTTTTTTGGGTTCATTGAGAACATGGTTGTTGTTCAATAATAAAATTAATCCTCAAAAATACAACTTGCCTAATAATTCTGCACTCCCTGTATGTGCTCAAAACAGTGTCCCCACTTGGCTTAAATGAGAGAATAGAGTATGGGTCTTTTTTGGGTTAAAAATGACTGTTTCACCTATCAGTTTTTCTCTCTGATAAAGTCAGTTATACTATTTAGTAAAAAAGAATCGTAAGTCTTTCACAATCTACAAAGATATAAAAGATATATAGATTAATAGGAGCATAGAAGAAGTATATTTAATCTATATAAGTAGTACTCAACCATTTAATTTGGTTTGTGTTTAGTATATTGTAACATAATGTGCCATTTAAGTATTGGTATATTTCTAGAAAATTGTTACAAACAAACCGAACACCTTTTAAACATGCCACATATTTATCCTAAGCCTATCTATTGATACATGAGAGTAAATTCAGTGGTCTCTCATGTGTCATTTAGATAATATATTTTGGAAGCTCTGCGCATGTCGGTCTCTCTGTATTGCTATGAGTTTTGTTTCTATATTTTTTGTTTCTGTTCGTGCTTCCCTGTTAACGATACGTTTTCCTTCTTCTTTGTATCCAAGCTAATGTTGTCAAATACTTTTTACAAAGTTGAAAATGAAGCTAACGTACTGTATAAGAAGTGACAAAGAGGTGTAACCAACAGAGTACCTATGATTGGTAAATGCAGACACACCTTACCACTCCCTTAAGGTGAGCAACGAATAAAAGAAGCAATGTCTATCCTTTGATTGACAGTCCTGACGAGGCCCCGACAGCACAGCATTGTGGGGTGAAACGCGCGTCGACTAAGTCATTCTGAATAACAGCAGCAATCGTATAGCACCTGTATGCATGAATGGTGCCTATTACAACTTTGTCCGGAAGCTTTCAGGCAGAGGCGAAAGGAGTCTAAATTGCCCAAGAACGGAGTTTCAAGTTTGACCTGTGTTCTCTCGAGCAAAGATACAGACGGAACCAATTGGGATTGACAGGACGTTGGAGGTGGAGTCCCGGTCCAGTTACCTGTATGCCTCTTGAATTTGCCTTGTGTACCCGGATCACGCTGCTTACAAGCTAACAAGGTTGTATGCTTTTGTTTCAGTTGAATTGCCGCAATTGGATATATGAGCCTCTATGTCTAAGAACTGTAGTACCTGGCAAGCTGACGTTTGAGGTCGCTTTCACCTCGGTTTTTGTCAGTATATTTGCAATGTATGGTACCATTTTCTATCAGTGACTTTGATACATAAAGAAATCTAACAAGATATCAACACAGTCTCTCCACTCAGGACTTTGTTTTGAGACTTTCTGCTTGTGCTTATTTGATATGCAGAGTCTCTTTGCAATATTTTGATATCTTGCCACCTATCATTGTAATACATTTCACACTACTTAGATGTTTTGAAGCTCACGTAACATTTGCCTGTTTGCAATTACAACAATATTTTTTCTATCAGGCAATCCACTGCAGTGGCATTTTTACTGTGATAGCATGAGCATGCTTCTTATTGTTTTGTTTTTAGGAATAAGGGTCATGGTATATTGAAGAGACCGATGTGTGTTGGATGTTTCTTTGTTTTGACACAATGTTTCAGCCTTTAATCTACATACTAGATCAATTAG
Source organism: Bombina bombina (assembly GCF_027579735.1). Taxonomy (NCBI): domain Eukaryota; kingdom Metazoa; phylum Chordata; class Amphibia; order Anura; family Bombinatoridae; genus Bombina; species Bombina bombina. Next base: position 840,560,869 of record NC_069500.1, read on the forward strand.
GTTAGGAGCAGATTTTTGCTGAGTGCTGCTTCCCCCTACTTTATACATAGCATTCTCATTTAGCTCTGCTATGTCATAATATTTTTCTCCTAAAAAAATATTCTGAATTTATATATATATATATATATATATATATACAGGGAGTGCAGAATTATTAGTCAAATTAGTATTTTGACCACATCATCCTCTTTATGCATGTTGTCTTACTCCAAGCTGTATAGGCTTGAAAGCCTACTACCAATTAAGCATATTAGGTGATGTGCATCTCTGTAATGAGAAGGGTTGTGGTCTAATGACATCAACACCCTATATCAGGTGTGCATAATTATTAGGCAACTTCCTTTCCTTTGGCAAAATGGGTCAAAAGAAGGACTTGACAGGCTCAGAAAAGTCAAAAATAGTGAGATATCTTGCAGAGGGATGCAGCACAAAATGGCAAAGCTTCTGAAGCGTGATCATCGAACAATCAAGCGTTTCATTCAAAATAGTCAACATGGTCGCAAGAAGCGTGTGGAAAAACCAAGGCGCAAAATAACTGCCCATGAACTGAGAAAAGTCAAGCGTGCAGCTGCCAAGATGCCACTTGCCACCAGTTTGGCCATATTTCAGAGCTGCAACATCACTGGAGTGCCCAAAAGCACAAGGTGTGCAATACTCAGAGACATGGCCAAGGTAAGAAAGGCTGAAAGACGACCACCACTGAAACAAGACACACAAGCTGAAACGTCAAGACTGGGCCAAGAAATATCTCAAGACTGATTTTTCTAAGGTTTTATGGACTGATGAAATGAGAGTGAGTCTTGATGGGCCAGATGGATGGGCCTGTGGCTGGATTGGTAAAGGGCAGAGAGCTCCAGTCTGACTCAGACGCCAGCAAGGTGGAGGTGGAGTACTGGTTTGGGCTGGTATCATCAAAGATGAGCTTTTGGGGCCTTTTCGGGTTGAGTATGGAGTCAAGCTCAACTCCCAGTCCTACTGCCAGTTTCTGGAAGACACCTTCTTCAAGCAGTGGTACAGGAAGAAGTCTGCATCCTTCAAGAAAAACATGATTTTCATGCAGGACAATGCTCCATCACACGCGTCCAAGTACTCCACAGCGTGGCTGGCAAGAAAGGGTAAAAAAGAAGAAAATCTAATGACATGGCCTCCTTGTTCACCTGATCTGAACCCCATTGAGAACCTGTGGTCCATCATCAAATGTGAGATTTACAAGGAGGGGAAAACAGTACACCTCTCTGAACAGTGTCTGGGAGGCTGTGGTTGCTGCTGCACGCAATGTTGATGGTGAACAGATCAAAACACTGACAGAATCCATGGATGGCAGGCTTTTGAGTGTCCTTGCAAAGAAAGGTGGCTATATTGGTCACTGATTTGTTTTTGTTTTGTTTTTGAATGTCAGAAATGTATATTTGTGAATGTTGAGATGTTATATTGGTTTCACTGGTAAAAATAAATAATTGAAATGGGTATATATTTGTTTTTTGTTAAGTTGCCTAATAATTATGCACAGTAATAGTCACCTGCACACACAGATATCCCCCTAAAATAGCTATAACTAAAAACAAACTAAAAACTACTTCCAAAACTATTCAGCTTTGATATTAATGAGTTTTTTTGGGTTCATTGAGAACATGGTTGTTGTTCAATAATAAAATTAATCCTCAAAAATACAACTTGCCTAATAATTCTGCACTCCCTGTATAAACAATTCAAAAAGTCCCCTTATACATGGTATGCAAGCACGGTGAGGTAAAGTTCATTCTTAAAGGCACATATAAAGCACCATAGACAGAGAGATATAAAGTTCATACCTTTATTCAAGTCATGTAAAACCACAGCATTCACAAACTTACGGCTAGATTACGAGTTGTGCGTTAAGGTAAAAAAGCAGCGTTAACAGGTCCTAACGCTGCTTTTTTACGTCCGCTGGTATTACGAGTCTTGCAGGTATAGGTGTACCGCACACTTTTTTGGCCTTACCGCAAATCAACTTACGTAAATTTCATAAAGGCTTATTTCTATGGGACTTCCATAGCGCCGGTATTACAAGTTTTTCCTGGGAGGCCAAAAAGTGAGCGGTACAGCCTCTCCCGCCAAGATTCCTAACGCATTTTAAAGTCAGTAGTTATGAGTTTTACGCTACAAAGCTGTAGCATAAAACTCCTAACTAAAGTGCATAACTAAAAAGTACACTAACACCCTTAAACTACCTATTAACCCCTAAACCAAGGCCCTCCCGCATCGCAAACACTAAAATAAAATTATTAACCTTGAAGATGGAGCCGCTATGCGTTGGAAGGATGAAGATAGAAGATGCCGTCTGGATTAAGACTTCTGCCCGTCTGGAGGACCACTTCTGTCGGCTTCATTGAGGAAATCTTGCCGCTTGGATGAAGACTTCTCTTCTCCCTGTAAGTGAATCTTCGGGGGTTAGTGTTAGGATTTTTTAAGGGTGTATTGGGTGGTTTTTTTTTAGGTTAGGGCTTTGGTCTGCAATAGAGCTAAATGCCCTTTTAAGGGCAATGCCCATCCAAATTCCCTTTTCAGGGCATTGGGGATCTTAGGTTTTTTTAGTAAGGCTTTTATTTGGGGGGTTGGTTGTGTGGGTGGTGGGTTTTACTGTTTGGGGGGTTGTTTGTATTTTTTTTTTACAGGTAAAAGAGCTGATTTCTTTGGGGCAATGTCCCCCAAAAGGCCCTTTTGAGGGCTATTGGTAGTTTAGTTTAGGCTAGGTTTTTTTTTTTATTTTGGGTGGACTTTTTTATTTTTTCATAGGGCTATTAGATTAGGTGTAATTAGTTTAAAGATCTTGTAATTTGTTTTTTATTTTCTGTAATTTAGTGTTTGCTTTTTTGGTAATTTAGCTAATTTTATTTAATTTATTTAATTGTATTTAATTTAGGGTATTTATTTAATTGTAGTGTAGTGTTAGGTGTTATTGTAACTTAGGTTAGGTTTTATTAATATAATAAATAACTATTTAGTATTTATTCTACCTAGTTAAAATAAATACAAACTTGCCTGTAAAATAAAAATAAACCCTAAGCTAGCTACAATGTAACTATTAGTTATATTGTAGCTAGCTTAGGGTTTATTTTATAGGTAAATATTTAGTTTTAAATTGGAATTATTTAGTTAATGATAGGAATTTTTCTTTAGATTTATTTAAATTATATTTAAGTTAGGGGGTGTTAGGGTTAGGGTTAATAAATATAATATAGTTGCGGCGATATTGGGGGCGGCAGATTAGGGGTTAATAAATGTAGGTAGGTGGCGGCGATGTTAGGGGCAGCAGATTAGGGGTTAATAATATTTAAATAGTGTTTGCAATGCGGGATTACGGTGGTTTAGGGGTTAATATGTTTATTATAGTGGCGGCGACGTTGGGAGCGGCAGATTAGGGGTTAATAAGTATAATTTAGGTGTCGGCAATGTCCGGAGCGGCAGATTAGGGGTTAATAAGTATAATGTAGGTGTCGGCAATGTTGGGGGCAGCAGATTAGGGGTTAATAAGTGTAAGATTAGGGGTGTTTAGACTTGGGGTTAATGTTAGGGTGTTAGGTGTAAACATAACTTTAGTTTCCCTATAGGAATCAATGGGGCTGCATTACTGAGTTTTACGCTGCTTTTTGGCAGGTGTTAGACTTTTTCTCAGCCGGCAATCCCCATTGATGTCTATGGGGAAATCGTGCACGAGCGCCTATAACCAGCTCACCGCTCACTTAAGCAGCGCTGGTATTGGAGTGCAGTGTGGAGCGCAATTTTGCTCTACACTCACTTCTTGCCTAATAACACGGGTTGATAAAAAACGTAATACCAGTGCTGCAGGAAAGTGAGCGGTGAGAATAAACTGCAAGTTAGCAACGCACCCCTCATAACGCACAGCTCGTAATCTAGGCGTTAGTAATTACCAGGAGACGCAGGTGCTAACGAAGGGTGACATCATTTGATGCGTTTCACGCCTTACTGTTGCTTCGTCAAAGAGTCAGTAAGGCGTAAAACGCATCAGATGATGTCACTCTCCGTTAGCACCTGCGTCACCTGGTAATTACTAAGTTTGTGAATGCTGTGGTTTTACATGACTTCAATAAAGGTATGAACTTAATATCTCTCCATCTATAGTGCTTTATCTGTGCCTTTAAGAATGGATTTTACCTCACCATGCTTGCATACCATGGGGGATATTTATCAAGCCGTCAACCACAAATACGCTGGAATTCCGTAGCGTAATTGTGGCGAGCTTGATCCGACCTAGTTATCAAAGCCTAGAGACCGGCAAAAGTTGAAATCTATGACATAACATACGATCATCCAGTCTCAATCCAACACAGATCAATGCTTACGTCATTACAGATGTTTCAAATATACATTCGGCTCTATTTGACAACTTTTCCAAGTTATCAAATTTCTAACAGGTACGCTCGCGGTTATTCCAGCCCAGCGTACCTGGTTTTCAATCTGCCACCCTGGAGGCTGCGGATGCCATAGGAATCAATGGGAGTCTGAAAGCAGCGAAAGCTTATGTTCGATGCTGCCCGATATCCCATTGATTTCTATGGTTGAAAACAAATAACGTTTACACCTAACACAAGCCCCGAGTCTAAACACCCCTAATCTGCCGCCCCGACATTGCCGCAACCTACATAAAAATTTTAACCCCTATTACGCCGCTCCCGGACCCCGCCGCAACTTTAATAAAGTTATTAACCCCTATCCCGCCGATCCCGGACCCTGCCGCCACCTAAATAAACATATTAACCCCTAAACCTCTGGCCTCCCACATCACTACCTTTGACTAAACCTATTAACCCCTAAACTGCCAGACCCCCACATCACCATAAACTAAATTAAGCTATTAACCCCTAAACCTAACAAGTCGCTAACTTTAAATTATCTTCAAATAAATTAAAACTTTCCTGTAGTTTTCAGGGCAATGGGGAGCTTAGGTTTTTTAGATAGGCTTTTTTATTTGGGGGGTTGGTTGGTTGGGTGGTGGGTTTTACTGTTGGGGGGTGTTTGTATTTTTTTTACAGGTGAAAGAGCTGAGTTCTTTGGGCAATGCCCAGCAAAAGGCCCTTTTAAGGGCCATTGGTAGCTTATTGTAGGCTAGGGTTTTTTATTTTGGGGGGCTTTTTTATTTTGATAGGGCTATTAGATTAGGTGTAATTTGTTTTTTTATTTTTGATACTGTGTTTTTGTTCTTCGTAATTTAATGTTTTTTTATTTTTTATAATTTAGTAATGTTTAATAGTAGCTTTAAATAATTTGAGTAGGGTTAGTTTTTTTAATATGTAATATAGTTATGTATCTCTCAGATCTTCACGGAAAACATTAAGAACTATATAACTATCACAATATTTTTTTTTTTATCATGTAATGGCCCATCATAAGGACAATTGTAATTTAGAGGGCCGTGGGGAATGTTTATCTTATTTTCATGCATCAACACCTTTCCCAATTAAAGTTGGGTTTTCGCCAAGGCAGCGGTAATGCCAACACGCTATTTCTAGGAGCTGGTCCTGCTCTGTTTCATTCCAAATCAATCCCTTGGGCAGGATCCCCTCTGCCTAAAAACTGGTAGGAACTATTTTCTCTGATCATATTCTGGAAACAATGGACTGGAACCCTCCATCTCCCATTGAGCCTGAAAGTGATGCTGAGAAGTGGCAGTTATGATTAAGTAAGCTGACAACTCCCTTAAGCTCGTCTCAATTTGTAAGGCAGCAGACATATTTAATTATGATAGAAAGTATATCTTGGCAAGCAGTACAAACACTTTAGGTTATCTGCAGCATGACGCTGCATGAGTTTCATAACACTGGAATTAAAGATATGTCCTTGATTTTTCTGTAAATAGATTTTGCTTTTGTATCTCAGACTCAGGTGGAGGAGGTGCAGTATATAGTTGAATGCTGAACAAACTGATAACAGCTGTAAGAATTACAACCAATGCAGAAGAAAGGCAGATCTAACCACATTTAAAATCCTCCTTTATTTTCTTGACAAATGATCAATGTTTCATTGACAAGATACCACAGGGTTATAAAAACAAAGATAAATCATGTGTGAACTGTAGAAACCCATAATCACCGCTGCTAAGTTCATCCTCTGTCTTTTCCAGTGACAAGGGAAAAAAGACAGTACAAAAAATAAATAAAAATGTAATGAATGCTAATAACCAATGCCTATATATATATCAATAAGAATAAATATACAGGTATAGCTTTATACAGATATATGTAGAAATATGTATTTAAAATAAAAATAATTTTCCTGTATGTGAAGAACATTGGAATGTGAAATATTTATGGTAAATAAACAGTAAAACACATTAAATATTATTATGGAATGATTATTTAGACATATATATATATATATATATATATATATATATATATATATATATATATATATACACACAGTATATCTATATATATATATATATATATATATATAGATATATAAATATATATATATATATATAAATATATATATATATTTATATATATATATACTGTATGTATATATATAATATCCCTTTGCAGTCAATTACATGGCTATATATCCGTATAAAAACATTTTATTATTATTATTTATTTCTAACTCTTTACACAAAGAAGATATGAGATGTCAGGTGTTAGAGAAAAAATAAACATGCCAAAAGTGCTTTTACATAGAGATCCATAGGAACACGTATAAATATATTTATTATATAAATATATATGCATGTATTTCTAATTCTATACATATGTATATTTGTATATATATATATATATATATATATATATTTATATGTGTATATATGTATTTACAGATATATACCCATATAAATACAGATATACATATGTAAAGAAATATATACATTTATCTTACTGCAATCCTTCGCTCATGTTTGGGTGAGCTGGCGGCTGTTATTTTATTTTTTTCAAAACGAGGCTCCATTAAAGTCTATGGGGGAAAACGACTGCGTTCGCAGCTTCACAAAGTCTTTTTTTCTGCTCGAGGATGCGACCGCGAGAGCACAAAAGTTTCACTTGCGACCTGTATTACGTGCGCAACAATGGTAAAAAAAGTTGAACTCTGATAAAGCACATTACAGCACAAAAATATAATTACTAAAAATATTAAATTAATAAAATAATGAATTATTCCTGAACGTATACAGTATTCAGTTCAGTTCAAATGGAAGGCTTTTTCTGGTCCCTGGACCTTAGATTTGGACAAACCGGTATTAGAGAATTACTGCACTGTTCAGACCAAATGTATTGTGCTGCAGCAATGTTCTTATAAAATACACTTGCTGTAGTTTTTTTTTTTTAACCCTCACAATTCTCTATGTGAACCTGCTTAGTATTAAGAAAATTATCTGCAAGGTCTTGGATGTCACTAGAAGGTAATTCAATGGTTTTCTGCAGCAGTAAGCTGTCAGACCTGGAAACAAATTAAGGACATTTTTCACGTCAAAAGTCTCAATAAAGTTGCATGCTGTAGTTCATTTTCTAGAAACATGTAATCTGCTAAGGGCATTTGCAGCTGTCTCAGAGAGGTTTTTCACATATAAGAAAATAGTTGTATTTACTATCTAAAAGCACTTGTATTATCTCAAAATGATTTTTAACCAGAAATATATATATATATATATATATATATATATATATATATATATATATATTTTAAATCTAACTTGCTTGTAATCAACTCCTATGATTGTTGACAAATGTTTTTGTATTCAACTGAAATAACTCATATATAAAATATGACACAATTTGTACTCAAAGAATAGGACTGATAAAGACAGGAGAAAGAAAGAATGCCGACGAGCTGTAAAATAAGAGTTGTGGGTAATTAGGATGTGTTCTTTAATAACATTATTTATATTTAACTTCAAACACAAATTTGAAATGTTCATTTTGGCACAATACTGACTAAACACGGTATACTGGATCTGTATGACTGATTTTAAACAGATTGAACATTTTTAATGGTCACTCTCTATTTTGATATCCTATTACTATGATCAGTCTTTCAATCGAACAAAAGATCAATGAATATTTCACTTTAATGTCAAATTCTAAATATGTATCCGTTCCCTTTGGGATCACAGTCACCAATATGTCTGCAGGGCTTAAATGCAGGATTGAACTGCTAACCAGTTGCTGGCAGATTTTATTTGTATTTCCCAGAGGCTAAATTTGTGTACTGAAAGCTAAAATGCAAATCTCTAATTCTTTATGACACCCTCAGATAAGGACTGTGACACTGCAGTTTGTCTTAACTCTCAACAGCATAGCTCACTATGGAAATGTTGCCTAAATAAAAAAATATTGCAGCTGCTGGCATGACTACATGATCACAATGTTACCATAAAGAAAAAACAAAGAGGAGCACTAAAAGCACGGATATAATTTAATAAAAAAGAAAAAAAAAACATCAAAATAAAAGAATCACATAAAGTGGCTATGATAATGAAGTATGTTGCAACAATATAAAATAGAATTTAAGATACAATTAGAAATAGTCTCCCTTAGACAATATTGAAAGATTTTTTTCATTATTTTTTTTTAAGATGGTAATAGCCAGAATCAATAATAAAGACCCAGGTTAATACAATCCCCAGGCACTAGATGGAATGTAGTATGATATGCATTATCAATAGATCATATTGGGCCAAACAACCACCAAAATGAAGGAAGCGAGGGCTATATAGCGCATGAACAGCAAAGTCCCGAATATTCACAATAAGGAGTGCCAAAGGTGAAGTAGCGGTAACTGTGAATCCAAACAAGCTCAATATTAGCAAAGTAACAGTTACTCTAGATAGAGTTAGTATCGGTGCTTGTACTGCAGGTCGTTTTTTCGGTGCCTCTCATCGGCTCCGACCGCGTTCAGGAGGACAACGTTTCTTGCAGCAAGGTTATCACGTGACTCCAATGATATCACATATGACAATTTTACCCGGTTTTCAATCCAGTTTGTGAAGTGACTGTAGCGCTACAGCTTGAGTAAGAGATCAGTCTCTGTTAGCGAGGTGTGGAGGATCTTTATTTTATATACCTGATAGATTATACATTACAAAGGTGACAAATCAATAATATTTGGTTACATGGATAAAAAGTATGCATCATGATCCATATTTCTAGCATTATTTAGAAACGTTTAATATATCAATGTTTCATAATAAAAAACTATTTTATTATTGGGACACAAATCACTGAACTAAGTATCTACTTAGTCATCTGTCATTATAGTATACTAAGGGTTGACCATGAGCCTTGAGATGGTGTAACATAATTTCTTAGGGATTATGGAATTGATATAAGTATATGAAAAATATAAACTATAGTGGTTAGTCTCAGACGAAACTATAATTAAATCCTATATACTAATACCTTGTGTGTATATGAATGGAGAGACTACAAAAAGTGTTAATTAATAACATCAAAATTCTATTCATAAGTGGCCCAAATTGGATCTAAAGAAACTGTGTAATATCTAATTCTGAATTTAATCCTGAGGGGTAAAGAGTATGCATTTGGTATATAAGTTCTGCTTCCATTTTGAGTGGGCACTGTTCTTTATCACCACCTCTCAAATTGGGTACTAATTTCTTGACCCCCCAGAATTTAAAATCTTAAATATTATTAGCATGAAATTCTCTAAAGTGAGTAAATAAAAAGTATCTAAATTATCCATTTCTATACAAGAAAAGTGTTCCCTGATACTTTCTCTCAGGGTTCTAGTAGTTTCCCCTATGTAGAATTTATTGCACAAACATTCAATAATGTATATTACATATTTGTCCTGACATCTAATTGTTTCTTTAATATTTAATTTAAATGTATTAGTTGGTGAATCAATTATTTTAATTTTGTGACTATGTCTACATAACCTACATCCAAATCAGGGAAAAAAACATTTTAGTGGATTGCCTTGTAAATTTCTTTCTATACATTTTATATTAGTCTGTTTCAATTCACTTGGGGCTAAAACACTTTTTATATATATATATATATATATTTTTTTTTTTATAGATGATGTTTGGACGTTCTGTTATTTTATCTCCTATTATTGGATCCGTTAGAATAAGATGCCAGTGTTTTTTAAGAATTTGTGTCATGATTACATTGTCTGTATTATAGTCAGTAATGAAGGGGACGTCCAATTTAAGGTTATCTTTCAATATGTTAGTGTTTTTATTTTTATAGGTCAAAAGTTTAGTTCTATCAATTTTTCCACTTCTAGTTTAGCTTGTCGCATAATGTATGGATTGTAATCCCTCTCAATAAATCTTTTTTCTAAAACCTCTATTTGTTTCTCAAAATCTTTAATTTTTGAACAGTTCCTTTTTATACGTATATATTGTCCTTTCGGTATGTTATCTTTCCAGCGTGTCAAATGGCAACTTTTGTAATGTATGAAGTTGTTTGCATCTATTCCCTTGAAATGGGTAGAGGTTACTAATTGGTCATCAATAATGTCTATTTCTACATCAAGAAATGTTATATGATTGGGACTCGATTGATAAAGCCCAGTTCAGGGCGAAACGCGTAGACACATATTTTTTGACTAGGAATCCTTCTGTCATGACATCTTTGTTAACAGACATTCCAGGTCTGTACCATATGACAAGAAACAGCTCTGTTCCAGATCAAGGATACTGCTTGCCTAAACCTAAGAGGTATACAAAATAAAGATCCTCCACACCTCGATAACAGAGACTGATCTCTTACTCAAGCTGTAGTGCTACAGTCACTTCACCAATTGGATTGAAAACCGGGTAAAATCGTCATATGTGACGTCATTGGAGTCACGTGATACCCATCCTGCAAGAGACGTTACAGGTTGTCCTCCTGGACGCGGACGGAGCTGCTGAGAGGCACAGAAAAAATGACCTGCAGTACAAGCACCGATACTAACTCTATCTAGTGTAACAGGTACTTTGCTAATATTGAGCTCGTTTGGATTCACAGTTATTTCACCTTTGCCGCTCCTTATTGTGAATATTCGGGACTTTGCTGTTCATACGCTATATAGCGCTCGCTTCCTTCATTTTGGTGGTTGTTTGGCCCAATATGATCTATGGATAATACATGTCATACTACATTCCATGTAGTGCCTGGGGATTGTATTAACCTGGGTCTTTATTATTGATTCTGGTTATTACCATTTAAAAAAAAATATTAAATTTCTCTCAATATTGTCTAAGGGAGATGTCCCTATTTCTAATTGTATCTTAAATTCTATTTTATATTGTTGCAACATACTTCATTATCATAGCCACTTTATGTGATTTTTTATTTTGATGTTTTTTTTCTTTTTTATTAAATTATATCCGTGCTTTTAGCGCTCCTCTTTTTTTCTTTAATTGTATATTTTGAGTTTCACTTGAGGAGTTTAACTGAGGTAGCAGGATAGCATTTCTAGCGCTTTTTTCTATCTTTCTATATACAATGTTACCATAGACATAATATTTTAGGTAACATTGCAGCTGGTACTACAAAGTACCCCCATGTATGCCAGAAAGGGTTCCTATTCCTATATGTTACTAATAACTACATCAATCAACTAAACACTTATCATTAACAGGGTAGACACATAATAACGTCATGGGAGGCAAGATCTCTCTTTGTGGTATTTCATCTGTACTATTTTGGTTCACATTATTATATTTGTGTGGCATGAAGAGTCACTGCAGTAAACCAGTAAGTTGAGATTTTTTTTTCTTTTTAGTTGTTTTTTAAGATTAGAAAAAAAGTCGAAACATGAAAAATTCTTAGGCCTAAATGCAAATAATCTGAATGAATATGAGAAATTTAAAAGTACTAGAAAACCCTTTTAATCAAACTGCTTGGGACCAGAAAAGTTTTGGATTGCAGAACAGTTTGGATTTTGTAATATTTTCATCTTTAAAATGGGACAATTTGGAGAGGGAATGGAACCAAATGTAAATAATATTTGATGTCATTTAGACAATATTTCCATGTCATGATACAACTTATACATGTAACTAAAGGTAGTTTTATACAATTTTTTTAATACTTTTGTGAATTACAGGCGGGGAAAATAGTAATTTTTGATAACTTTTTTTTTTTTTTAAATATTAGGGAAAAAGTTTGGATTTTAGAATGAGTTTGGATTTTGTAATTGCGGATTTTGGAATATGTACCTGTAGAACGATTCAAGTCTCCGCTGTTGGTAGAACTTGGTCTTGACTGTTTGTTAATGTCTGTACTTGTTTAAACTGTGTTGACAGGTCACTCGTGAAGTCCTGAGCCCAGTCTGTGTTTAGCTCATGTGTGAAGACAGTCAGGGGCATATTTATCAATCTCCGTATGGAGCTTGATGCTCCGTGTTTCCGGCAAAAAGACAGCTGCTCCATAACCTGTCCGCCTGCTCTGAGGCGGCGCACAGAAATCAACACTACTAAATAATGTATTATATAGATAATATATATATTAACAGATATATATATATATATATATATATATATATATATATATATATAGATAGATAGATAGATAGATAGATAGATAGATAGATAGATAGATATACATACACACATACAAATATACATAAACATTTGAACCCTTCCCAGTCAAACACCTTGTCACATTCAAACAATGTTGAAAAAATGTTTGTTTTTATAATAGAAATATGTGAAATAGCATTGTTTTTCACTTAGCAGAACAGGTTAATTTTAGTTTTATATACACATATAGATATATAGTTATAAATATTTTATATATACATATAGATATATAGTTATACATATTTTATACATACATCTATATATATTTATTTAAATAACATATTCTGCTAAGTGAAGAACAATGCTATTTTAGGTATTTCTTAACGCATCTTCAGCATTAGTGCACCTTCGGGTTAGTGCGCGAGCAAAGGGTTTTGTAGCATGCTCCATAGGTCTATGGGAAAAGGAAGTTAGCACAGCCGTGCGACCCAACCTCTAGGGTGTTAGAGCGTCTGAGGCACTGGGCTTCATTTATTAAGCAGTCAATGCTGCTTCGGAGCACCATCATTTCAGGCTCACCTGTAATGGAAGTTAAGAAGCAGCGGTCGTAAGACTGCTGCTCCTTAACTTGTCCACGACCTTTTATCGATCGGGATGATTGACAGCCCCTGCTAGTGGCCAGTGAGCAGGGGGCGGCATTGCCCAAGCTTTCAAAAGAAATGCTTGTGGAATGTTAAATGCCTATACTGTATGCAGTCGGTATTTAGTGAGGTCGAGCGGACATGATTAGCTACAGCGAATTATGTCCTCTCGACTATTAATAAATCTACCCCATTGACTCAAGTGAAAACTTTTTACGTTCAACTTGTAATATAAGCGCAAGAATAGGTGCACAATTGATTTAACTTAAGTGTTGTTTTGCATTATATAAGCATTTATCTACTAACACTTATTAGCTTTTTGATGTCAGTACAAAAATAGAAATCTAAGAAAGGAATTGCCAAAATGTTCAATAAAACTCAGGGGGTAGAGAACTTTGCTGCGCAATTAACTATCACATTTGCTTTTTTTTCTATAAAGGGACATGAAACCCAAAATGTTTCATTCATTGCTGAAATGTTTATCTAGGCAAGCTCAGAAGCAGCAGAGAACCTAGGTTCTAGCTGTTGATTGGTGGCTGCATATGTATATATTGATTGTGATTGGCTCTCCAATGGGTTCAGTTAGAAACCATTAGGGCATTGCTGCTCCTTCAACAAATTATACCAAGATAATTAAACAAATTAGATAATAAAAGCACCTTAGAAAGTTGTTTAAAATTGGATTCTCTATCTGAATCATGAAAACAAAATTGGGTTTTTTGTCCCTTTAAGTATTAATCAGCACCTAGATAGCTCAGGAAACAGAGCTCCTCACTGCTATGTTGAAGTTCATAGGTTCAAATGACACTAAAGGCATGTAACTTTTTTTATTTTTATGTATTAGAGCTCCTATAAAAATGGCAAATCTTACAAAGAGACTTTACTGATAGTAATAATACTACAATATATATAAGTAACTACAAATAGATAAACTATCTTACAGAGAAAGACACATACCAATACTTTCTACTATCACCCTGTTAAGAAAAGCTGCACTTTTTATTTACTTCCCCCCGATTTTTAGATTTTTGTACTTTTTGCAGTTAAATATAAAGTCAAATGCACATTATGTATGTTTTTCACACAAATTATATATAACATTTTCAAAAAGCCATCACCCAAAATGGAAAAAAACAAACATTAAAAAATCCAAGAAAATCCCCCCCCCCTCCATCCTATAATATAAAAGGCCAAGTGTGTTTGTCCGAAGCTGTCATGCGAAGTAGAGACAGCACAAGGACAAACACATCTGGCCTTTGAGTCCCTAGCTGATCTGCGGCAGAAGTGGGCGTGGTCAGGTCTGAGCGGGGGCGTGGCCATCGTGAAGGGGCGTGGGCCGGACGTGAATGAACGTGAAGGGGCGTGGTCGGGCGTGGCCGGGTGCGGTTGCGCGATAGAGGGGAGAGAGATAGATAGGGGAGAGAGATAGAGAGGAGAGAGATAGAGAGGAGAGAGAAACAGCAAAAGACAGGGGGGAGAGAGACAGCAAAAGAGAGGGGGGAGAGAGACAGCAAAAGAGAGAAGGGGAGAGAGACAGCAAAAGAGAGGGGGGAGAGAGACAGCAAAAGATAGGGGGAGATAGACAGCAAAAGAGAGGGGGGAGAGACAGCAAAAGAGAGGGGGGGAGAGAGACAGCAAAAGAGAGGGGGGAGAGAGACAGCAAAAGAGAGGGGGGAGAGAGACAGCAAAAGAGAGGGGGAGAGAGACAGCAAAAGAGAGAGGGGGAGAGAGACAGCAAAAGAGAGGGAGGAGAGAGCGCAAAAGAGAGGGGGGAGAGAGTGCAAAAGAGAGGGGGAAGAGAGAGTGCAAAATAGGGGGGAGAGAGAGAGCGCAAAAGAGAGGGGGAGAGAGCGCAAAAGAGAGGGGAGAGAGAGCGCAAAAGAGAGGGGTGGAGAGAGAGTGCAAAAGAGAGTGGGAGAGAGAGTGCAAAAGAGAGGGGGGAAAGAGAGCGCAAAAGAGAGGGGTGTAGAGCGAATGCAAAAGAGAGGGGAGAGAGAGAACAAAAGAAAGGGGGAGAGAGAGCGCAATAGAGAGGAGGAAGAGAGAGCACAAAAGAGAGGGGAGAGAGGGGGGGGAAAGAGCACAAAAGAGATGGGGGAGAGATAGCGCAAAAGAGAGGGGGAGAGAGAGCGCAAAAGAGAGGGGGAGAGAGAGAGCGCAAAAGAGAGGGGGAGAGAGAGAGCGCAAAAGAGAGGGGGAAGAGAGAGAGTGCAAAAGAGAGGGGGAGAGAGAGCACAAAAGAGAGGGGGTGAGGGCGCAAAAGAGAGGGGGAGAGAGAGAAAGCACAAAAGAGAGGGGGATAGAGAGAGCTCAAAAGAGAGGGGAAGAGAGAGCGCAAAAGAGAGGGGGGAGAGAGAGCGCAAAAGAGAGGGGTGTAGAGCGAATGCAAAAGAGAGGGGAGAGAGAGAACAAAAGAGAGGGGGAGAGAGAGCGCAATAGAGAGGAGGAAGAGAGAGCACAAAAGAGAGGGGAGAGAGAGGGGGGAAAGAGCACAAAAGAGATGGGGGAGAGATAGCGCAAAAGAGAGGGGGAGAGAGAGCGCAAAAGAGAGGGGGAGAGAGAGCGCAAAAGAGAGGGGGAGAGAGAGAGCGCAAAAGAGAGGGGGAAGAGAGAGTGCAAAAGAGAGGGGGAGAGAGAGCACAAAAGAGAGGGGGTGAGGGCACAAAAGAGAGGGGGAGAGAGAGAAAGCACAAAAGAGAGGGGGATAGAGAGAGCTCAAAAGAGAGGGGAAGAGAGAGCGCAAAAGAGAGGGGGGAGAGAGAGAGAGAGCAAAAGAGAGAGGCGGGAGAGAGAGCTCAAAAGAGAGGGGGAGAGAGAGAGCAAAAGAGAGGGGGGACAGAGAGCGCAAAAGAGAGGGGGAGAGAGAAAGCTCAAAAGAGAGGGGGAAAGAGAGCAAAAGAGAGGGGGATAGAGAGAGAGCAAAAGAGAGGGGGAGGGAGAGAGCACAAGGGGTGGGACTGCTGTACTGGAAAAAATGGCCCGTGTGAACAGGCTTTAGGACTAGTAGGTTCTAAACAACGACATGGAATTAGGGTTGCCACCTCAGCCATGTTTTCCTGGACACTTGAGTTACACATGCTGCAGGGTGTGCAGGGAGGAATATGATTGATTAGCGCTGTCCAGAAACACAATACTTGGCTAAGGTGGCAACCCTAACTGGGAGCCAGTATTTTCTAAACCTTATTCTAAATTCACATTCACTAACCCTTGTTTTACTTATAGAAAATGAGAAAGATATTTTTTGTCACTTTGTTCAAAATCTGATTTTAGAGAGGGAAGGCATCTCATTTTGTTAGTGTAGATAGAAACTTTCATGGAATAGAGTAGATTAAAATATGCATAAAATGGGTAGATCTTTTACATCTGTTTAGTTAAACTAAGAAGAAGGATCTTCATTTCTAGAAATAATTATTAACTAAAATGTATTCTTGCAATGTTTTCCTTTCACAATATACATTTTATGAAGTACTGAAGGGTTAATTATAGTCGAAGATCAGATCTGCTATAGGGGGTCTAACAAATGTTTTTGTTTTTGATTAATATTCTGTAAGCAGCATTACCAAAGACATCTGTCAATGATAAAGTCCCTGAGGGATAAAAGGCATCAGACTAGTTAGCACAATGTTTGCAGTGTAACAGAGTAGCGTATCTATGTAAAATAATTTTTGAACGTATTATGAAAATGTTTTTTTTTAATTGTTTTACTTTTATACATGGAGAAGTAAATATTTGCTAATATTTGACTTTGTTCAATTTGTGGTGGAAATGGGGTTATTGTAGTTGTTTTTTCTTTTCTATTTTCCCATAATTTGTGGGATCTAATGATTTACAGGTCTCTGGGCTTGCGAGATTATTAAAGAATGCTCGCTATTCCTTCTATTTCCCTGGTGGAATGATCTAAAGCCCCTTTTAACCCTGAAAACAGGGGCGTATACTGCAATTTCATATTGGGGAGGAGATTCGGACATTAGAAAAGTAGACAATAAAATTCGTATTTAAAAAAATCTTACAAAATAAATAATTGAACATTTCACAAAAAAAATGCAGGAAAAAATTGTATTTTTAAGGTGCATCAAAAATCTTAACAAAATTATTCAGAAAGCGCAGCAAGCAGCATAATGTGATTATATTGGTTATATTGGCTGCAGGATTTAATTTTCAAAGTACGCCCCTTGCTCACTGCTAACTTTGCTCCACTGAGCTCAAACACTTTCAATAGGAGACATCTCCCCATCTCCTCTTGCAGGGACTGCCCTTTTTTTGTGCCGCTGCTCCTGTGAGTAGGTCCTTTTAGGGGGGTACCCTTTTCTGTGCTGTGCCTTTGTTATACCTGACGGTACGGTTCTATTTGGCGCATCTCTGTTTCTGTCTTCTACAGGACCATTCTCTACATCCACTTCTATCAAGAGTGCTGCCATCACCTGGGGACTCGTATTTCGCTCCACACAAGTTCACCTCTCTAGGGCTCTTTGCTCTAGTAATCTCCTTTTTTTATCTAAATTCCACCAGAGCAGCACCTGTGAAGATCGGCGTTTGAACTTGCGAGGTTTATATCATCGGCCCTTGATGTGTGTAGGACTCTCCTCAGCTTACCGTGCTTTCCAGTCTCCACTTGCTGCGAGATATTCACTACTTTGCAACTTTTATTTATTTTACATCCTATGCTTGTCACTATTAATAGTAATTTCTCAAGGCAAATTGTAAAATGAGTACAGAATACAATGAAATGTTTTCGAAAAAAGGACAACAGCATTAAAAAAAAATTGAAGAACAAGAAGGTATATCTTAGAAAGAGTTAAGTTACACAACAACAGAATACAAGTGTCAAACTATTTTTTGTTTCACTCTTGTGCGCTAACCCGCCTGCACAAATCTTTTACTTTCAGTGCAGTTACTGCACAGGTAAAAAAAAAATAGCACTCCACTTGTAATCTGGCCAAAAGAGCTTTCATTGCATAACATAATATATTAGAAGTTGAAAAGTAAAAAGTTAGAGAGAGAAAACCCTTGTGTGCTAACTTCAGATATCACAGCCGAGTTATTAGTATTTCTATTCAAAACACATTAAAAAGATACAAAATGATATTGCATGTTTCAAGGTATTTAACTGGAAAGGGATCAACATTGCATATATATATATATATATATATATATATATATATATATATATATATATATATATATATATATATATACTGTATCTATCTATCTATCTATCTATCTATCTATCTATCTATCTATCTATCTATCAATCTATCTATCTATCTATCTAGATATATATATATATATATATTTATATGTGTGTATATATGTACATAATAGCCCTTCCCAATCAAATACCTTGTCCCTTTTATGCCTTATAAAACATTTTTTTTAAATATTTATATATTTTTATTTATCAGAAAGTGTATATATGACTGTAATAGTTTATTTTAGTGTGTTTTTGATATGTTCGTGCAACTTTTGTTACATTTTTACAATTTTTGCTAGGCCTCCAGTTGCACTAATACTTTGAGCGCAGATTTTGTTTACTTTGAACTTATGATATGCGTGCTAGTTATCGTGGTTGTGGTATTGCTTATCGCATCCCACACTAACATTACTGCGTCACTTGTAATCTAGCCCTTTTTTATTGTTAGCCAATTCATTTTTAACAAGGTTGTGGAGTCAAAATGTACGTGTTATAAAGTATATTTTTGAGCTACTTTTAAAGCCAAAGTGGATATTGCATTGGAGATCATCAGGAAAGGTCCCTGCTAGGTCATTCCTGGGGTCACAAGTTTCATGTCAATATAGTGCAGCTGCATCAGGGATCTAATCATAAATCTCTGATTGACGTCTCCATATTAGAAAAGCATTTGCTCATTTGAAAGTTTTATATTTATTGCATTCCATATTAGAACCCCAATAAAATATTTCACCTTGTTGACTCTAAACAACCCTGGCTCATTTTGGAGACACAGGCAGTTGGAGAAATCAGTTTAATTAAAATGTTTTGGTTCTTCTTCACAATCTGCATTTATAAAACACCTGCAAAATAAATCTTTCTGAGCTAAATACTGCCCACTTGATTGGGTTACACACACCATTCATTTTTTTTATGTTTCCTTAATAAAAATAATTAGAATGTCTTTTAAGATTCATGTATCTGTTTTCTGTTTAGGTTTATGAAATAATAGATTGCAGTTCCACATCTATTCAGCTCATATTTGAGTCTAGCAAGCACTATGAATTATTAAGCAGGCAGCGTTTTGTAACATTCCTTCACATTTGTAATGTTTTATTAATGTTTATATTATCATGTTTCTACTTTCGTCGGCTGTTTACACAAGATGCTAGTTCCATCCTTTGAACACCATGTGCATTTTTCAGATTTGGTTTCAATTTTTAATTTGCTGGTGGTTAGTTTAAAGTCGCTTGCTACTCCAGGCATTTAAACCAGAAAAAAATGTTTTTGCATTAACTCTAAAGTTAATTTAGATTTTTAAGAATTTCCATAAGTATCTGTTTTCCCCTTCCTTTTACCTCTTAAAGGGACAGTAAACGTTGGATAAACAACCTGTGGTAGTGTGTTCATAAAAGGGTAAATAAATATCAGCTAGATTACGAGTTTTGCGTTATGAGGGGTGCACGTTATTGTCATCGCTAACTTCCCTACAGCGCTGGTATTACAGGTTTATAAAAACCCGACGTTAGCAGCAAGATGTGAGCGTAGAGCAAAATTGAGTTCCATACCGCACTCCAATACAGCGCTGCTGAAAGCTGTGGTGAGCTGGTTTTACGTGCTCGTGCATGATTTCCCCATAGACATCAATGGGGAGAGTCGACTGAAAAAAAGCCTAACACCTGCAAAAAAGCAGCGTAAAGCTTTGTAACGCAGCCCCATTGATTCCTATTTATGTTTACACCTAACACCCTAACATGAACCCGAGTCTAAACACCCCTAATCTTACACTTATTAACCCCTAATCTGCCGCCCCAGACATCGCCAAAACCTACATTATACTTATTAACCCCTAATCTGCCACTCCGGACATCGCTGACACTAGAATAAACATATTAACCCCTAAACCGCTGCACCCCCGCATCTCAAACACTATTTTAATATTATTAACCCCTAATCTGCCACCCCTAACATCGCCGCCACCTACCTACATTTATTAACCTCTAATCTGCCGTCCCCAACATCGCCGCCACTATACTAAATTTATTAACCCCTAAACCTAAGTCTAACACTAACACCCCCTAACTTAAATATAATTAAAATAAATCTAAATAAAAGCTACTATTAATAACTAAACTATTTAAAACTAAATACTTACCTATAAAATAAACCCTAAGCTAGCTATAATATAACTAATAGTTACATTGTATCTAGCTTAGGGTTTATTTTTATTTTACAAGCAAGTTTGTATTTATTTTAGCAAGAAAAAACAATACCGGTATCTGCGCTTCAGTGGTGAAGGATGAGCAGACTGAAAGTCAGTGAATGTTAAAAGTCGGTTGTCCCTGTTTAGGATAGATGAGAGACGCACATACATAGTGTTTGATGATTCAATCCAGAAAGTAGTTCCGGGTCTTCTGTGATGTCATCAGGAAGGTCTGCTGCCTGTAGTGGTGGGTGTGTACTTCCAAATTACAACCAATCGAAGAAGACAGCTGTATGAAAGTAGAAAACAGGCCCAGCCTGACTCAAATGCAGATTATTTATTGCAGAGTAAGTTATATCACAAAATGCATACTCACAAGCGTTTAAAAACACATAAAGCAAGTTCAATAGAAAAAGATCCTTCCGGTGTGATTCTTGTGTCCTAAGCCAAAACAACCATCTCGGTCGGAATATACCAAGTCTGGATGAGGAGTGCCGGAGACAATTGAGACACTACCGGTTGGATAATAAGGACTCTACGTACATTTCGTCTGAGTACGCTCAGACTTTTTCAAGAGTGTTAAATGTAAAATGTATCCCAACATAGGGCTCAAACCAGCTTTTTAAAAGAGCCTATGTAATTGGAACCTCATATTCAGCCAATAGCATGTTGTGCATCACACACATGACTTTGCTAACTGGTTGAATGTGTTGGATGCTTCCAGGCAGACTCGTAATACCGGCGCTGTGGAAGTGCCATTAAAAACAGACTTTCTGCAAATTGCGTAAGTTAATTTGCGTTAAGGCCAAAAAAGTGTGCGGTGCCCCTAAACCTGCAAGACTCGTAATACCAGCGGTAGTGAAAAAGCAATGTTATGAGCCTTAACGCTGCTTTTTCACTCATACTGCAAAACTTGTAATCTAGCCATATGTAAATTAAAAGTTCCCTTTGACTGGCTTTTGCCCTCCCCATTTCCTTTCTCTTTTGTGTGTTTATGCTTTTGGCTCTCTGCCTGGTTTACCCAGAGCAGAAATTCTGCACATGCACAGTGAAATATTTCCCTATAATGTCTGATTTGGAGCACGTCTAGCAGTAAGGTATTGTAAAAAATGGTAGCCTTATAATTGGCAGTACCACCTTCTGATTATTTTGAATAAAACAATGTGTGGTTCTGGCAGTTGGCGGAGGAACCTTTAAGAGAAGAGTCATTTTTTGTAATTATGTGTATACAAACACATAAATATATATGTATATATTTACAACCCAGGGTACCTAGATACTATTTTTCTATATTTTGGTAGGATCTAAACAAGCACTGTGTAAAATGCAGCAAATGCAGACAATTTCCACGTTTTAGAAACTTCACAACCAAAAGTTAAACAAAAGTGTCTAATCAGTGATCACACTGAACAACATTTACACATTTTGACATTAACATGGGTGAAAATGAAAAATCTTACATTTTAACATCTCTGTAGCTAAGTATAAAATAATACTTTATAGGCGTTTGTAGGATCTAAGCAACCATAGAACGCATCAAATTCAGGCGATTTTCAGGATTTTTAGATAATGTATAGCAAAAAAAACCATTCAGAATAAATGTTAAAATTGGAAAACCTTTGTTGAAAGGTAAAAAAAAGTGTGTGGTGAAGTGAACACTGACTGTATTTATATACAGAAATATTTCAATGCTGACATTTCATATAAGCAGCTATATATATTTAATAATACACAAATAATAGTTTCTGGTCAAGAAACCCTAACTTAAAGGGACTTGAAACCCAAAATTTTTCTTTCATGATTTAGACACAGAATAAAATTGTAAACAACTTTCCAATTTACTTATATTAGTTAATTTGCTTCCTTCTCTTGTTATCCTTTGCTGAAAGGTTTATCTAGGCAAGCTCAAGAGCAGCAAAGAACCTAGCTTCTAGCTGCTGATTGGTGACTGCATCTATATACTGATTGCCATTGGCTCACCCATGTGTTCAGTTAGAAACCAGTAGTGCATTGCCGCTCCTTCAACAAATAATACCAAGAGAATAAAACCAATGATATAATACAAGTAAATTAGAAAGTTGTTTAAAATTGTATTCTCTATCAGAATCAGGAAATATTTTTTGGGGGTTTCATGTCCCTTTAAATAATTTCAATAATAAAAGTTAAACAATAATGTCTAATCACACTGAGCATTATTAGCATATCATGTCATTAACCCCTTAATGACCGAGGACGTACAAGTTCCGTCCTCAGGTAATCTGAGCGCTGGAAGAGATTGAGATCGCTTCCAGCCGCTCTAACAGTATTGCAGCAATGCCTTGATGTCGAGGCATCCTACAATACTGTTCCTGACTGCCGGGCCCTGGATTGATCACTCCCCACGAGTGATCACTTCCGGTTTCGCTCCACGTGGAGTCCGGCCATCAAGCAGAGCATCAGAAGTGATTGGACAGGCTTCCAATGCTCTTCTTGTGTGCTGAGTGACTTGGTGGGTCGAGGCACTCAGTAAGTAGTAATAATAATTTAAAAATAAATAAAAAAAATATTTTTTTTACTATAAAAGCCCCATATAGCTCCCCTCCCCCACCCCCATTTGGCTTCAAAGATGGTGATGCCAAGTACATCATGGTTCTTCTGGGGTGTCCCTAGCCTGCCTCATCATAGGGACAGGCTAGGGTCATCCAATCTGAGCTTGCTCTATAATTTATTTTTTAATAGTAAAATATCCCATTTGTCTGATCATGTCAATATTTGTAAATATTGACTCTAATCAGTGTGGATCTCCCTCCCTCTCCCCACTTGCATTTGTGTGGGAGAGAAAGAGAGATCTGTGTTTAGGAGAGAGAGATTTATTAAATATATTTGTTAAAAATTGTGAGACCCAAAAGTTCTTTTCAGAGCCATTAAACCATAGCTGCACTTTTTTGCTGTCTGTGCATTTTTTTAGGGGTTCATTTTTTCTTAGTAATTTTTTGTGAGACCCAACGGCTCTTTTCAGAGCCATTGAGTTAATTTAAATTTTTAATTTTGTGTTGATTTTTTTTCTGTGACAGATAAAAATAAAATAATGTCACAGAGAATATATAGTGCTGAGGAGGCTTATGCCATCCTTGCATCAGAGTCAGGCACCTCTATGTCTGACTCAGACCCTAATTTTGACCCTGCCATATGCTCAGATACATAATTAGATACCATCTTATCTAATAATGATATATCTGTGGCCCCCTGATTAACCACTTTACTGCCAAGTTTGCAGAGGCTTATACACCTGGAAGGAATATATGCATGGATAATCCCTGATGAAGTATAAGGGAAGGCTGGGATTCAAGGAGTATATTCCTTCCAAACGATCCAGATATGGGGTAAAGGTGTATAAGCTCTGTGAGAGCGAGAATGGGTATACTCAGGCCTTCCGGGCGTACAAGGGAAAGGATATCCACCTTGACCATCCAGGTTGCCCAGAACATATGGGAACTACTGGCAAGATTGTCTGGGACCTGATATTACCCCTGATGAACAAAGGGTAACACTTGTATTTAGATAATTTCTATACAAGTGTCCTTTTGTTCAAGCTACTGTATTGCTTTGATACAGTAGCTTGCGGTATAATTAAAAAGAACCGCGCAGGTTTCCCAGGACAACTTGCACGCACCCGGCTACGAAGGGGGGAGACCTCAGCTCTGTGCCAAATGGAGCTATTGGCAGCTAAGTACAGAGACAAGAAGGATGTATACCTTCTTACCACCATCCACACAGAGAGGACTGTGGAGGTTTCTGTACGTGGCAGAGCTGAGAGCATAATGAAGCCAGTGTGCATCAAGGCGTATAACCGGCATATGGGTGGGGTTGATCTGGCAGATCAGCTGCTGCAGCCCTACCTAAGTATGCGGAAGACAAGGGCCTGGTACAAAAAGGTTGCAATTATTTAATGCAGATTGCAACCCACAACCCTTTTTTGTTGTTCAAGAAAGCAAACCCCGGAATGAAACTGACTTTTGCTTTTTTTTTTTACTTTTACTGTGACAGATTTTTACATTTCACTAATCTATTTTTTATAAGTTCTAAAATTGGTGCTGGATTTTACCAAAACCCCTGTCAAACCTATGCATGGGGGGCATTGGTGTACTCAGGGGGCCTTGCATAACTTATAATAACAGGCTCGCCTAAATCATAGTATAAAAATAAAAAAATACCACCACACATTTTCCTCCAATTTTTTTTTGGCTAACAAAGTTGCATTAAAGGCATCAAAACACCCCATATACAATACTTTGGAGTCTCAACTTCTGAAATATATGCACATTCATGGGGAGCAAATAAATTGGGGTATGTAAAAAGGCCCCCAAAAGAAGATAGGCAAAGAAGATATGTTAAATTTTAAACAATCACAAACACATGTCAGAAGTTTGGCATTGCAAACCCCAAACAACCTACCAAACCTATGCATAGGTGGTATCACTGTACTCATGTGATCTTGCTGAGCAAATATTGGGGTGTTCTTTGGCAGTAACACATAACAGGAACTGAGAATCCATGCCTAAAGTACATCATGTATGAGAAATAACACAAAAAAATTACTACCCAAACGTTTGACAAAGACTGGTGGATGAATTAGTGCATGGAAAGTGTTAAAATACCATCATTTCAAATACCCTAGGGTGTCTACTTTTCAAAAATATATGGTTTGATGAGGGCTTCAGAAATGTCCCAAATAGGAGATGGGTGCATGATGACAGATGTGAAAATTCCAAGTTGGAAAACTGTAATTTTAGTGTTTATTATTTTTTGTAATTGTAGTTTTAATTTTTTAGTAATGTTAGGTTTTTTATTTTTAGTAATGTTAGGTTTTATTAGTTTAAGCTTAGGTTTTATTTTTATTTCACAGGTAAGCTTGTATTTATTTTAACTAGGTAGTTAGTAAATAGTTATATTGTAGCTAGCTTAGGTTTTATTTTTATTTCACAGGTAAGTCTGTATTTATTTTAACTAGGTAGTTAGTAAATAGTTACAGTATATTGTAGCTAGCTTAGGTTTTATTTTTATTTCACAGGTAAGTTTGTATTTATTTTTAAATAGGTAGTTAGTTAGTAATTGTAACTTTAATTTAGGTCTATTTTAATTATGTTAAAGTTAGGGGGTGTTAGGTTTAGGGTTTAATAATTTAATTTAGGTTGTTGCGATGTGGGGGCCGGCAGTTTATGGGTTAATAGGTTTAGTTAGTGTTGGCGATGTTTGGGAACGACGGTTTAGGGATTAATAGGTTTATTTAGTGTCGGCGATGTCGGGGAACGGTGGTTTAGGGGTTAATAGCTTTATTTAGTGATTTAGTTAGTGTCGGCGATGTCGGGGAATGGCGGTTTAGGGGTTAATAGCTTTATTTAGTGATTTAGAACAATGAAAAATTCCGAATTTGAATAAAGAATGGATCCGAAAATGCGGTAACTTATTTATTTTTGGAATTTTTCAGAATTTTAGTTATGGTGCCGATTCGGAAATTCAGATGCATTCGAATCTCCAAATTGGCAAAAATTCGGCCTGAAAATGAAATTCAGCCATATACGAATTGCACATGTCTAATTTTTAAGTAGACAACCCAAGATATTGGGCCCATTTTGGTATATTTCCTGCCACCATTTTACCGCCAAATGCAATCAAATTAAAAATTTTTTTACTTTTTTCACAACCTTTAGGTTTCTCACAGAAATTATTTACATACTGCATGTGCAATCATGGCACAAATGTTTGTAAAAGCTTCTCTTGGATCCCCTTTGTTCAGAAATAGCAGACATATATGGCATTGCCATTGCTTTTTTGGTAAATAGAAGGCCGCTAATTGCAGTTGCGCACCACACTTCTATTATTCCTGGCAGTGAAAGGGTTAATTAGGCATCTTAAAAGGTTAATTTCAGTTTTAGTGTAGAGATTAGCCTCCCACCTGACCAAACCCTGATCCCTCCCAAACAGCTCTCATCCCTCCCCCACTCCCCACTGGTAACCCCCATCTGAGGTACTGTCAGTATAAAAATATAAGGTTGTTTTTTTAATATATATATTTTTAATTATACTTATATTTTCTGCAGTGTAGGATCCCCTCTTTCCCCCAACCACCCGGATCCCCCCAAACAGCTCACTAAACCTCCCCCCTCTAACTTTTAGGAGGCATCTTAGGTACTAGCAGCTGTCTGCCAGTACCTATAAACTGCTCTATTTTTTGGAAAAAAATATTTTTTAAATTTTATTTATTTATATTTCTGTAGCATAGTGTCCCCCCACCCGCAATCTTTAGTTAGGGGGGTTCCCACACACCCAGATCCCTTTTTTCTGTCCTTTATTTTTTTCCATAGCGTAGGGCCCCTCCCACTTCCTCATTCTCCCTCCCACCTGTTCTGCTGGTCTGCCCACCCGCCTCCTGCCCACACCTCCCGCTGGCACCAGCCACGATCGTTACAGACGGTGACACACACAGGAGCTCCAGATCTTGGCTGTAACAGTTGAAAGTGCTGGACCATCCTGAAGCGACAACGTATATATACGTGGTGCGGTACGCACAAGGTATATATACGTTGGATTGGGTTAAGGGATTAAACCACACAGATTAATGATCACTAGAGCCTAAGTTCTCACTCACAGACACTTCAGATACTATACCACTGCTTGCAAGCACTAAAGCTCCATTACATGTTGGTTCTTTTACCAGTTGTTTAATAGATTTCCCTTGAAAGATTCCATTGTAGCAATTGCTTCTAGTGATTTTAGCAACTGGTACCTCCCAGTCTACATCAGGCATATTAAAGCCCCCACAATTATAATTTGCCCTTCATTGTAATTTTGGCAATTAAGAAAAGCATGAAAAATCCACTTAAAATGTGTTTCTGTTTGATAAGAAAATCACTGTCAAATTTTCTTAATTCAGAGTATTGTTAAAGTTAACACAGTGCAAAACTACTAGAAAAACCAGATGATATCATTATCTAATGATTTTCAAATAGATCAGAATGTTCCTGAGTTTAAAAAATAAGTATAATGTTTTGCAAGACTGTTCTAACGGACTGGTGAATAGCACTTAAATATAACTTAAAGGGACATAAAACCCTAAGAAATTAAATTAAAGATTTAAAATAACTGCATAAAAATATTATACTTCATAATTTACTGTTATTAACAATTTTTTAATATAATGCTCAAAATTTACTTACAAACTATCTTTATTTGCACTGCCTCCATTTTTGCTAATTATGCAAAGCCATTCACGGATGGCTCTACATATATCCTTCGGGAGTTTGCGGCTCCATAGATATTCCCAGGATTCTCTTCAAATTTCCTGCTTTTCGTAGGAGGAGTACGACATCGCTCTGTCAGCAGCAGTCATGTGATATGCTCTGTTGCGCAGGAGAGACTACAGTGTAGCACGAGAGAGCTAGGATTAAACTGAATGTTGTGAATATGCTTAATAAATAGAATCCCCCTTGACATACGAGCATTAAATTGCCTGAAAATAAATATTTTAAAAAAGCAGCATGACCGGGTGCGTTTTAGTGATAGAGGTTTAATATAATCTTTCTAGTCTGACAGCACAGTCCACACACCCAACAATAAAAGGGCCAGTGTTCTAAAGAAACTGGTATACCATAGGAATGTGTATACTACGTCACTTCCGGTGACATATTATCAGCTGTTGGAGGGGTGTGGCGCTCAATGCGCATGCGCATGCACAAGAGGCACAACCTCCACCAAACATCTGTTTAACGAAATGTATCGCATAACAACGGGTCGCAGGATTGTATGGACCGTAATCTGCAATGCGCATGCGCACACGGTCCTACTCCTCAGTGATCCATTGTGCGCCGCCGACTTGCCGAAAAAGGTGTCAGTTGACACCAAAACATTTTTAAACTTATGCTTGGAATTTTGTAATAAAGTCTATATTTTTCTATGAAGTCCGATAACTGATCCAATATTTTGTGAGGGTGTGTGGTGTGGGTATCATGACAGTAGCACTATGCTGTCACATTTGTCACTGTTTTTAGCTCACTCAAATTACACTCAAAGCGACCGCAGTGCGCACGTGCACAGTGAAGGCTATTAGCCTCTATAAATTCTGATTACGGGCCATATATTTCCTCGACCCGTTGTTTAAATTACATCAGCTGTTTGGAGGAGATTGGCTCTCTTGCGCATGCGCATTGAACGCAACACGCCTCCAGCAACTGAGTCACGTGACCTAAAGTGACGTGGTATACACATTCCTATGCGGTATACTATTTTCTTTAGAACACCGGGTCATATTGAGCTACAACTGATTACGGGCATACATCACGCTATCATGCATCTTCACATTAGCCTAAGCGTGTTTATAAGTTTTTAAAACCAATGACGTTTTGTCACAACGGCTAGTTTTATGACCCTTTAATTCATGTCTCTTCCCTTCATACTTTCCAGTTTAGTAGTGACTGACAAAACCAGCCCAATCTGTTAATTGTTTTCAAATTCATAAAAAATAGAACATTTAAAATAGAAAGTTTATAAGGGAGCATTTAATTGAACTTGAATTTCATTCTTACAGAAACGTAGGGATTTGAAACCCAAAATTTTCCTTTCATGGTTCAGATAGAGAATGCGATTTGAAACAACTTTCTAATTTACTTCTATTATTCATTTTCCTTTGTTCTCTTAGGGCTCCATGTACTAAGCAGTCAGCGAGCTACCCGCAACAAATCTCGCGTCAAAACTCGCAAACTGATATGTACAAAGCCGTCAATTGTGTTAAAACTCGCATCTTTAAAATTGCGAGCGTACTTATCCGCCAAACCTCGCTACCGCTCCATTTTTCACTGTAATTAGACACATTTGACCACCAACTCGCCAAAAAACGAATGTACTAAAAAATCTATTTGTCCGCTCGCTACAATTTCCGCTCCCACCTCGCTATTTTTGCCTCGCCACCTTTTAGGTGGCGGGCAAGGTACAAAACAATAGGAAAGTCAATCTAGACGCCAGTCTAGACATATATAAAAGGCAGTAATATCAGCATTGTACTTACAGCATAACTGGCGTCTAATTTGTCTCTCATTTCCATGTACATAAATTGCGCCCAATTTGTCGACTGTAATTAAAGAGTAATCTATTTAAATTTGTATTGTTAGTTGTCAATCTTTATAATTATTTTTATATTAATATTTATATATTATCAGATCCAGATGAAGCCATATCCAAATTGTAAATAAATATTACAAAAATAACGCTCTGTTATCACTCTTCAAAAAATTTTGAACAATAATAAAGTTGTTTAGATAAGTTGAACTTTTATAGGAGCAAAATTCTATTCCCGCGACTACTATGATGTTCGTGACACCTTGCATGTCACGTGTTAATAATTGGCCAGACAATTCAACTAAAAGTTAAGTACCATCAGCTTAGTCGCGGCGAGCGAGGCGTCAAATTTATCAACAATCCGCAACTGCTCGCGGCGGGCTAGACTTGTCTATTTATTGGGGGAATATTAGTACATAGCGACAGCGGACACCATTTCGCCCGCGGCGAGTAACGGCGAGTTTATCCGCGTCTACAATGACGGATGAATTGACGGTTTAGTACATGGAGCCCTTAGTATCCTTTGTTAAAATGCAGGACTGTATGCTTAGGAGCCGGCCCATTTCTAGAGCACTATATGGCAGAAGTTTTGCAAGAATGTTATGCATTTGCAAGAGCACTAGATGGCAGC